>NW_027656978.1:0-48650 GCF_964235325.1 Thermobia domestica | reverse complement strand
TGTGCAAAATGTCTTAATTTCACAGTCACGAAATGTGTTATCTCTTCGTTTAGTCTTATCCGAGATCGGTAATAAGTTACTATTAAGATTATATGACTTGTCATTATATTATTAATTGATATTATTATTACATAGAAAAATATTATACTGAGGAAAAAAAACTTTGGGGAGGGTTTGTTTTAAAAATAAAAAGCCTTGTTATTTATGTGGGTTTTTGTGTTCGAAGTCAGATTGCACCTCTTTTACCTAGCAGCCCTACTTAGGCAATTAGGGCAGAATATAAGAGGACCATTAGGCCATATCCTGTCAGTTTATTATAGAATAAATGGCTATACAACCGACGTTTGCCCTATATCCTTCGTTTGCCCTATAAGTACGAATTCAATTAAAGTCAGAGAGCGAAAAACTGTGAGTAACCCATGAATCGAACGTAGTTCTCCTACTTACAAATGATGCGCTAAGCAATGCGCTGTATGAAGGTCGGTGGATAATCGTATCACACAGCTCTTGTTATGTTTAGGCAATCTAGAATTTATGTTAGTGGACTCTTAATGACGATCGAATTCGACATTTTAAAATACAATTTCTTTTTTCATAAAAAAATCATCTATAACAGCTAACATAATGATATTTAAAGAATAGAAAACGTACAACTGGACCTAGAATCGAACTTTGGTCTCTGATTTCGGGAGCACGGTGCCTCAATGGAGAGCGTTTACCTCTAATGTGTGGAGTGTTTGGTTCGATTCCCGGCCAAGTGTTTTGTGATGGACAACATCGTGTCCGTGGGTTTCCTCGGGGTACTCCCTTTTCCTCCCACTTTCTTCTATTCTTCTATCGTCATTCACTTGCTTTATTCATCGTCTCCCTTAGCCTAACAGGCATAACTATGGGACGATAAGATTTTATTTCATTTCATTTCTGACTTACGACGCCAGAGTACCAACCATAAACCTACCGTACCTACATATTTTGACCACCTTTGAGGTCTGTGCTCAATCACTTCACATGACCTGAACGATTGAATTAATCGTGACGGTTGAATTATGTATTGAAGAATATATAAGAGAAACAGCTTTTTCTCACGTTATATTTTTCATTGATGAAAATTCAATCTTCGACTTCACCGAGGATTGAATTGGGGTCTCAGGGTCACAGTGATGGTGTGTGGGTGGTCATTGGTTGGAGTCATTAGCTCACTGGCATGGCAAATCGGAGAGGAGAATTGACTTTCGCTAAGGTTGTTTTCTCTCTTGGAATTCCTTTTCTCTATTTTAAGAGTATAGAAAAAAATTGGGAGTTCTTCGAGTGGAGGAATAAGTTGAGAATTGAGGTTAGAAATATTTCGTATATAAGTACTAAGTAATTGTGCTTGATTACACAAATATATTCACTTGCACAGATGTTTCTCTCATAGTGCACTATGTCGGCTCACAATTCAGAAGCTGCACCTTAACACAGAAATTCTTACTTGAGATATTTTCAAAATACTTTAGTACTATTTTGTTCGGAGTAAACTTGAATATTCGGAAGAAATTTGATCTTAAATCCTCAACTAAGTAAGGTCTTGATGTACGCATAGAATTAAGTCTTTATTTCAGAACCCTTTTCTCTTCTTCTTTGCTATGTAATATTTCCAATATTACGAATACAACTCATGTCATGTTAACCTATTAGTCTGGAATTAAATTAGAAAATAATAAAATAAGATTTTATTATTTTCAAAATCAACCAAACTTACCCCTTCAACCAAGAACCACTTATTAGCCTGGTATGAAGGTGTCCTTAATTGGAGGGGTAAGATTTTAAAACCAATAAAATCTTATACTAGCTTCGTTACGTCGTGCTTGATGTTAACAAACAAGCAATTTAGTTACTTCACAGCGACCTACGTGACTGGCCAACTTTATGGTTTCGCTTATCTATCGTAGTATGCTGGTAGGATCACTGAAGCTGCACTAACGTAGTAAATACGTGAAAACACATCGATATTTTCAGAACAAATTTATCTTTCACGAGATATTATTATCACTCATGTTTTTTCATTCACTTTTAAAAATAATTTTAGTTTCGGCAAGATATTGAATAATGGGGACAACACAAATACGAAAAAAGTAAGTAATGTACAGCTAAATAAGTAAAGTGCCCATAAAGTCCTGCTACCATTACAGCATAACATAGCTCGTAAACTGTATGAGAATCAGACATGCTGCTTTTTGCAGCATGTTCTATATATCTCAAAGTTTTTATTTTCAATTACAACACTTCTGCATGTACCCCTCTAACTGCCCCCAGGATGTCGAGACGATATTCGACCTCTATACATACACGTTATAGCATGGTAGCACCGACGTTTTCGAGAACCACAGCAATCCGTGTGCAGAATGCGGCAAGATCTGCAACAGGGGTTTTGTAGACACGATCCTTGACATACCCCTATAGGAAAAATCCAAGAGAATTATATAAGGGGAGCGCGCGGGCCAAGCGATTGCTCCATCACGCCTATCCATCTCCCAGGGAAACGGAAAGGTTCCTATCATCTAAAGAAAATAAGAAGGTGCTCCATCGTGTTGGAAGATTATGTTTGGTTGCAGTTCCAACACCTGTGAGAGTAAGAACTCATGAAGCATATCGTAGTAAGCCACTCCTATAACGTGTTCTCAGCAAAGAAAAATGGACCGATTACTCTATCACATAAGAGCACAGAAAACGTTTAGGCTAGCACAAACATGTTTATGAATTACGTGTGGATATTCAGAACCTTATATCCGAACGTTATGACGGTTAACATGTTCAGAAATAAAGAACGTGGCTTCATTAAAGAACATAACCTTCTGAAGGTACTTATTGTCGTGTTCGATTGATTCTAGCATTAAAGTAGCAAATGGAACACGCTGAGTAAAGTCATTTGGCCTCAAAACTTGCGTAAGTAGCACTTTGTAGGCATGAAGATGTAATCGCTCATGGGGGACCTTATGAATGGTGTATTCGGTTCCCGTGATGCACGACAGACCGATTTCTGCAGGCTGCATTGAAATGCAATTTGCACGTTGTCGACAATTGCTTGCCCCATACCTGGTCGTCAACTTCCTGGCATGTCCATTACGTTATCTCTCTCTAAAAAATTCGTCCCGCATCTAATTATGGATGCTTTTGATGAGGGATCTCTTCCATACTGCATGCGGAATTTTCGCTGTACAGTCACTGATGATTTTCCAAACTCAGAATACCACCACACATTGGCCTTCTCCTGTGCTGGCGTCATTCTCGTACAATTATAATCTGCAAAGAGAAGAAATGAAACTTTGAGATATATATGTAGAACACATTGCAAATATATAACGTAATACATACATAAAACTTTGAGGGATGTAAAACACTTTGCAAAATATATATATATATATATCTCCATCTCTTATCGTTTACGCACTATGGGTCATTGTAACGGTAGCAGGACTTTGTGGACACGGTGTATGATTAATTTGAGCATATGGAACTCTTATGTTATAAAAATAATCTGATGTATTCCAGAGGAAAGGGTTCATAAATTGAGTTATCATGTTAAACTTTATCAAACGCCATTTCTATGTTGAAGAGCAATAAGCATGAAGTATGTCTCCCCTTTACAATGGCCATCGAATGACTCCAATAAAACTTTGCTGATCCTACCCAAAGATCGTTGGCTCGAGAGAAAGCATAACTTCTTAAAATACGCCCAATTTCAGAGAGAACAAAATCTGTTTTATATATAACGGAGTAACGAATATCGAAATAATAATAATAGAAGGAAAATTGAAGAATTAGCGTACATTGAATATGCGGAAAACTAAATTATTTTTATATCATTTGTATTCTTACTAGCCAATCAACTTCTCCATTACAAGTATCACATTTATTTTCATAAGGTGTGGATCCAAAAGTTGACAGAATAATTGGTCTTTGAGTCCAGAGAAAAGTTTTAGGTCACTGTATCTAATTAACTGCTTCAGAACAAGAATAGGGTGGACAGATATTTCCAACTTTGAAAGGATATATGAAAAATTTGAATTTACTCTCTTAACACTTGACTGACTGGAAATATTTAGTGGCTTTTTAATTGAAAAATATCCCGTTCTTGTATGGAAACAGAATTAAGTGCCAAGATAAACCCTTAGTAGAATACTCTGAGAAAATCACAGTATCTTTCTCTTTCCTGATTTCTGCTTGTATGTTTGATGTTAGTGGGGTATTACTTACGCGAGGAAAGAAAGGATTAAGTGAAAGAGACTAATTAGGTATTAGTATATGGAAATCAGTACAGTGTTGTTCAAAATAATCTGGCCACTCATTTCTGTTTTGCATGTCATATTCTCATAAACGTAGGTACGAAATGTTAATCTATTTGGTTCCAAACAAAGACTTCAAATGGCTAGATAGGATTCATATATCTTAAATTTCATTCTAAATGTGGATAAAAATTGTGGGTTTTATAAAGATAATTCGGTTTCCATTTTCTAAACAAGACTGTTCGTATAAACTGATTAACTTTAAGCTTAATAACATAGGTACAAAAAAAACTTCTGGTATAGAGTTACTTTAATTTCTTATGGTATCAACACATGAAAATCTCCAGGGTTGGATAGAAACCAAACTGTCAAAACTTTGTAACTTCTTATGATAACACAACTTGAAAATGTTCAAGGTTGGGTAAAGAAACAAAGGGAACAAAACTTTGCATTTTTATAGTATCAAAACATGAAAATGTTCAAGGTTGGATTAAAGACAAAGGGGTGAAAACTTTGTAACATATTATGGTATCAAAACTTCAAAAGGTTCAGGAATAAATAGAAAACAAAGGGTTGAAAACTTTGTAACTTGTTATGGAATCAAAACTTGAAAATGTTCAGGGCTGGATAGAAAACAAAGGAGACAAAACTTTGTAACTTCTTATGGTATTAATATGTCAAAATGTTCAGGGCTGGATAAAAGACGAAGAGGAACTTTGTAACTTCTTATGGTATCAAAACGTCAAAATGTTTAGGGCTGACTAGAAAACAAAGGGAACAAAACTCTGTAACTTCATATGGAACCAAAACGTCCAACTGTTCAGGGCTGGATAGAAAACAAAGCTGCCAAAACTTTATAACTTCTTATGGTATTAATATGTCAAAATGTTCAGGGCTGGATAAAAGACGAAGAGGAACTTTGTAACTTCTTATGGTATCAAAACGTCAAAATGTTTAGGGCTGACTAGAAAACAAAGGGAACAAAACTCTGTAACTTCATATGGAACCAAAACGTCCAACTGTTCAGGGTTGGATAGAAAACAAAGCAGCCAAAACTTTATAACTTCTTATGGTATTAATATGTCAAAATGTTCAGGGCTGGATAAAAGACGAAGAGGAACTTTGTAACTTCTTATGGTATCAAAACGTCAAAATGTTTAGGGCTGACTAGAAAACAAAGGGGACAAAACTCTGTAACTTCATATGGAACCAAAACGTCCAACTGTTCAGGGCTGAATAGAAAACAAAGGAGACAAAACTTTGTAACTTCTTATGGTATCAATACTTCAAAATGTTGAGGGCTGGATAGAAGATGGAGAGGAACTTTGTAACTCCTTATGGTATGAAAACGTCAAAATGTTCAGGGCTGGATAGAAAACAAAGCGACCAAAACTTTGTAACTTCTTATGGTATCAAAATGTCAAAATGTTCAGGGCTGGGTAGAAAATAAAGGGGACCAAACTTTGTAAATTCTAATTTTGCCAAGACTTCAAAATGTTCAGGGGATAGAAATCAAAGGGGGGGGGCAAAACTTTGTAACTTCTTATGAAAACGTCAAAATGTTCAAAGCTGGATAGAAAACAAAAGAAATAATACTTTTGTTGCTAGGTATACTGGGAAAAAAGAGAAGGAACAGCTTTACTTAAACATTAGCATATCCATCAAGATTGCAGTTTAAATTGAAAACAAAAGATCATCTTAAAGAACTTCGCGATTAACTTGAGAAAAAAAAAGAGATGAAATGACCTTCTACATTAATAGTAGACACATCCCTCAAACAGGCGCCTTTGAGAACAATGATTTTTTCTCTCTTAATCTTATCTTGATAAACTGATGATGATGGAACATCTACTCGTTTCTTTTATTTTTTTTTTATCCAAGTTACTCTGAGAATAAATTGTAAGATAATGAACTTTATGTATCCAGAAAGAGAACTCAATTAAACTCAGGGCGGAAATCATCACACACATGCATCCACTTACGAGATTCACACATACCATCTCCTCCTGATTCCCTCCACCCTGACATTATTCATATTATGCACTTATAATTCAAAACGTATATATATATATATCGTGGTATACGCAACTTTTCGCACACGCAAATAAAATAAAATAATTATTTTTTTAAGAAAAAAAGTTCTGGGGCCAATTCTTGAGAAAAATCATAATAAAGAGTTTCCTTTACCGATGACTGTTTTGATAACATTAGAAAATATTATTATAATAATAAAAGGGTACATAAACTGTTATAAATTAACATTATATTTAAAAACACAGGAAAACCTGGATGTATTTCTTATGTGAGAGACTATTAAGGGAAACCAGAGCTAACGTTCTTCCGACCACGCTCTAAAGGAAACCATTTAAAAAAAAAATCGTGAGATTTGTTCAATTCGCGGTCGTTTGATGCAACCGTATCTCAACCCTCTGTTTGTGGCCTCGTTTAAACTATCTTAAATTCAACCCTTCTCAACGGATTAATCATGGGTGTCTATGTAGGGAGTGCTCTAGCAGCGCAGATATGGCTAGACAAAATTAACTTGATGTCTGGGTTGTTGAAATTACAGGGAGCTATAAAGTAATACCATGCTCTACTTAGCGGGCACGGCGGTTCAGTGCAAGAGCGTTTTTATCTCTGGTATTTGGGGTCAATAGTTCGATCCCCGGGAAAGTAAATTTCTGGTGGGCGGTGTCTTGTGCGTGAGTTTTCGGGAGTATTTCCGTTTCCTCTCACATTTTTATTCCACTAATTCTTCCATCATCATTCACTTGTCTTAATTATAATCTCCCTTAGCATAAAGGGAATAATCGTTGGACGTGAAACTGAAGTATTTCATAGGGGGCCCGGTGGCTCAGTGGTAAAGTGTTCACCTCCGATGCTTGGGGTTCCTGGTTCGATCCCAACTCACGCCGTGTGAACTTTGTGGTGGACAAACACCATGTGTGTGTGGGGGTTTTCGCGGGGTTCCCTCGTTTCCTCTCACTTTCTTCATTCCACCATTTGATTCATTTCTCATCATCACCGTCTCCTTTAACCTAACCGTCATAATCGTGGGATGTAAAACTCAAAAATTTCATTTAGGACTATTTCATTTTCATCTTATGCTCTATTTATGTCTATTCAGAACAATTGACCG
The DNA here is from genome assembly GCF_964235325.1 of Thermobia domestica. Classification (NCBI taxonomy): domain Eukaryota; kingdom Metazoa; phylum Arthropoda; class Insecta; order Zygentoma; family Lepismatidae; genus Thermobia; species Thermobia domestica. The sequence continues at coordinate 41,246 of NW_027656978.1, read as the reverse complement.
AGAATTAGTGTTGCCCACGAGGCGAGATGTGCTTTTCTCAAATACGAGACGAGACGAGCCGAGAAATTTCTTGTGCGTGGGACAGTGTGCTACCATTCGCTGACCACTGATGAATAATAACACAAGCTACATACACAGGATGGTCCACGAAAAACCGACCCGCCTGTCATGAAGTTGAATGAGTGGTTTTGTGAAAAGAAATAAATACTAACTGAAGGTACTAAAAAAACACACACGAGGTAGCTTTTCTGCAAAGAAAATCCGGCGTCTTTTTAAGTCTGTGGCTATTCGAGAATACGTTTTCGAAGCGTTACCCCCCCGCAGCGAACGCGACCCAGGTGGCTACTCGGTAATTTTACTTTCGCCAGAGTTATAAATCATACTGTGAGCCACTCACGGTTTCCAGGACTTTTTTGCCAGGTCCAGGTCTATAAAATCAGAGTTCCAATACGCTGCACAAAGCATCTTCCAAGCAGCTGTTTCTTGCTAAAATCCCCTTGCGTAACAACACGTCTTTCCCTTTTTCGCTTCCTTTAGCCATCTTTTAAACTGCAGGTGGTCTATTGTTCCGGAACGCACCAAATACGCTCAAGTTGACGTTTTCTCCGTGTTTTTATTGCTTTTACGTTTGCAGCGCCTTGTGAGTAGCCATCCACGTTTAAATACGTGGTCAGTGTATTCCAAGCGTACGCATGAGCAATAAAAACGCTTATCGAACGCTCCAAATAGCCGCCTACTAAAGAAACCGGTGAATACTAACACCTCAAATATTGCTATTCTTGGCTGTACATCTTGCTATCAGCCGTCACCACTTGGCTAGACCTAATCTTTACGGCCTTATACTGTCATGGGTATGTAACAACAATAAGGCCCTACCTAACTGTCTCAACGCACAATCAATAGCAACAATTAGACCCCTATTGATGCTGACTATGCCGACAACAATAAGAAACTCCGGCGGGCTGGGTTTTCGAAGGTCATCCGTTAGAAACATTCCCATAGCAATGTTCCTATTTTTACGTTTTCTCGTTCATCCATCTTCTCCCATAACACCATAACTGTGTTATTTTTATATCGCTCGACACCTTCTGTGTCAAATCGGTAAGACCAGGCCTGTGTTAACACCAATACCAAACAGGGGCGTATCCAGGACCGACTTCTGGGGGGGGGGCGGTGGGTTGTAATACTGCTACTTAGAGCTACTTTTACGAGCTCCAAACTCTGAGATGGGTTTATTTATACATAAAATAAAATAAAAGTTTCTTCTTCTGGGGGGGGGGGCTGCGATCACCCCGATCCCTCCTGGATCCGCCACTGATACCAGATCATTGGTGTTGAAGTATCATGCCACAGTGGCCATGACATTCGAACTCAAGACCTCGTACTGAGAAGCAATGATAATAACCCCTAGCCAACTGGCTTTTGGTACTAGTTACTTCCTCAGATATACCACAAAATTAAACAGTTATCCAAATTTAGAAAAGTGGCAAAAATTAACAATCAGGTTTTTACTGTACACGACAATTGAAAAAGAATGTTTGTTGAAGTTCTATGTACTGTAACTTTGAAAATATTACAACAATTTTTTTTTAAAGGAATCTTGATCTTTTATCACGCAGCACAAATTCTACAAAACTCAGTATAATGTTCGTTGACTTATTACTGGTTTTTTTTATTATTATTATTTAAGAAGTAAAGAAAAATAAAACACACCACTTCTAGTGTGCATGCATGCCAATAAGCAAAATCCTTTCTCCTCAATGTGTATGTGTATTCAATTGTGCAAACGTTCATTTAAAACCTGCACCACTAACTCGCTATTCATTAAATATATTTTCTTAAAACAATCATGCAAGCAAAGTTTAATTTGAAAATGCAATGCAATGACTGTTCTTTTTTTCTTTCTTTCTCCTTTTCTCCCTTTCTTCTGAACGAGAGAGCAATCACACATGATTTATTTCTAATTGAAACGAATCCAAGATAATTGATCAGAAGGGAAAAAGATAGATGAGATGCCAGGAGGAATTCGTGAATAAGAAACCAACTAACCGTTTTATGTTTTCCTTTTTTTTTATTTTCCTTTTTGTATTCTTTTTTCATTTTTTCTCAGAATGATTGATTTCATTTCTAACACTATCTTTAATTTTTTCTTATAATTTCACACTTGGATTTTTTTAAAAACACATTTTTTAATACTTCGTAATTACATTTACATTCTACATTTTAATTATATTTTTACTTCTGTATCAATATTTATCTCTAAGTTTAATCTATTTACTATTAGTAATAATATTTTATTCTTTTTCTTTTTCCTCAAGTTCTTCTGTCTTATGCTACGGAATCTGAATCGAAAATCAACATACAATAAAAAGAAAGAAAGAAAGAAAAAAAGAAAATTTTACTGAAAGAGTATGACGTAAAATTAAATGGTCTTTCGATAAATGAAAAGAAATTGGAAATAGTTCAACAGGAGCTATGCCAAGTCATTGGAAGTGAGAAAAATAGAAGAGATGGAGGTTTTTGTGCGAGCGAAGCAATTCTTGTCCCGTCTCGAAAACGAGACGAGAAAGGCAATTTTAAATTCGAGACAATACGAGAGACAAGACAATTCTTGTTTTGAATTCGAGACAAGACCAGAGACATTTCAATTCTCGTCTAGGAATTCGAGACAAGACAAGATATTTGAGAATCCACGTTTAGAATTCGAGACGAAACAAGAGACATGGGAATTTTCGGTTTGTTTCCGAGACGAGATGATACGAGACATTTCCGGAGGCTCGTAGGCACCACTAGTTCATGCCAGTAGTAGATCTCGAACACAATTTTAGTATTACATGATTCACAGTATAAAAACTTTAAATTGATGAAATGTTTCTACGTATACAACGAAGAGTATTTATCAACGTTTCAAGATACGGAATCATCATATAATATACTCTAATAATAAATACGATTTAAATGTTGTTATATCAATCCCTTCGTAGACCTCTTCTGACACGGAAGAGTTTGATAACTTCTATACAGAAAAAAAAAGTATGCTTAAACACGTAGGTTAAATGCGTAAACACTGCAGTTTTTCCACTTAACATATGACTGACCAGGGTTTAATTTCTGGCAGGAGCTCATGATCCACGTTAATCAGTACAGCTCACAGATGACGAGAAAAACCCTAGCAGAAGCAGTGTGACGTAGGTATGGGCTCGCCCACTTTTCGTATGGGGGTTTCAAATGACACCACGGAATAGCACACACATAACTACTCGGAGTAGCAGACGACATCTAAGTATAGACCACACCTCAAAAACCGAAAATGGACTTGACCGTGTCGTTGACCTTTCCCCGCTTCCGCTGTTTTAGGGTTCTTCTCGTCATCTGTGCGCTGTAGGTTCACGTTAATCAATATGTTCACCTCGCATATAGAATTGATGCTGAAAGTTACGTTATACTCAAAGTCAACTCAAGGTACGAGTATAGGTAACATTGTGAAACAAACTTGTAGCTGAAAACGTATGTTTGATAATACTTCCGTATGAGTGTTCCATCTATACGTACTTTCTGTATGAAACAAAGAAATGCATATAACATCTCACATACAAATTCAACTATGTAACGTACATATAGTTGACGTATGTAATATACGGAAGAGTGTTTGATGTCAGACATCCTTCATCGACATGATATAACATCTAGATGGGAAAAAGGTAGTATAAATGTAGCATATGGATAGCGTATATTCCGTACAGATTTCCGTAGTAAACTTATCTTTTTCGTATATTTGTACAATGTACGGTTGTCAGGATAACGAATATGTATCGATAGCTTGAGTTGGTGGGCACCCAGGTCTGTAGTCATGTAGGAGAGGTTCAATCTCGGTTAATTTCATTTGTTTGTTGGTATGTATGAATGTAAAGATAAACTCAAGTTAGCCCTACGAATATTATAACGTTACCGCCTATCTTAGTGGCCTGTGAGCACCTCTGGTCGTGAGCATAGAAATCAAATCTTAAGTTTTACGTCCACCCTTATGCCAGCTAGGCTAAAGAAGACGGTGATGATGAACGAATGAAATTAAAGAATGAAGACATTGGGAGGAAACGGGAGAAGCCCGAGAAAACCCACGCTCAAGGTGTTTGGCAACCCAAAGTTCACTTGACGCGAGTTGTGATCGAACCAAAGATCCCAGGCACCAAAGGTGAACGCCCTACCACTGAGCCACCGTAGTCCCCGGTTGTGAGAGTAGATTTCCACAATATTATCACAAATGAGAAATAAGATAGGAGGCTGATAAACACTGTTTACATCAACATATAACTAGTTACTTTGTGTATTGTGGTACGTTTAAAATCTCATATATGTCTGAACTAATGTATATGTGTATGTGTGTATATATTTGAAGGACGGAGGAGGGGGAGGGAATAAAAACAGGATGTGAAGTTCATGAGACACAACGATTTATCTTTTGAAAAGAAATATATGCATCTTGAACACCAGCATCCTCATCATCCTTAAACACAGAAACAAAACATTCATTGTTTCAGAGAAAAGAGAAAAAAAGAGACTTTCCGCACCTAAACAATTGTTGCTTTTATTATATATTCTTTTTCTTTTTTACTTTAATACCTTCTCGTGCCCCGCTCAGTCAGTACAATTCTCTCTTTTCTTTTTTTTTCAAACCTTTCAATGCTATTTTGTTTCCTCTTAAACTGTAAACGTCTCGCGGTGACTCCCACAAGACAGAGAGAGATATGTGAACGTACCCATCACACATCAAGTGCGTGAGTTCAACTTTTATAATATAATAATAATAAATATACATGTGTGTACAAAAAAGTAAGCATCGCATCATATCCTCTAATGAGTATTTACTCTCTACTTACACACACACACACACACACACACACATATATATATATATATATATATATATATATATATATATATATATATATATATATATATATATATGCACCGGTGCACTTGCACCCCCATCCCCCCCCCCCGTTGTAAACATACACTATCTAAAATGAGATGTTGGTGAAAATAGCAACACTTTCCGAAACTTTTTGCCGTCATGTTTGTGTTTGGGGCTTAAAAGAAAGCAGAAGCAATAAATTCAAGTCGATTTTCTGAAGGTTGAAGGAAAAGGATTCACCAACAAAGCTAATATAACATTTGTTATGTAGGGAAGGAAACAGAAGCCAGGAAGAGAGATGAACAATTTTTGCTGCATATCACTATCGTCCCTCTTTAAATTGCTCCGCGCTCCCCCCCCCCCACACACACGTTCTATGTATCAGCGTTGTCAGGTATAAAGAATATTGTCAGGTCACTTTGAAGAGTTTCAATGTGATTGGTTATTTTGGTAGTTATGGTGCATCCCCTCAGAAAATCCTGGATTCGAAATGAATGAAATGAAATCTTTGAGTTCTACGTCCCACGGTTATGCCGGTTAGGCTAAAAGAGACGGTGATTATGAGTAATGAATGAAATGGTGGAATGAAGAAAGTGGAAGGAAACGGAAGAATCCCGAGAAAACCCACGCACACGGTGTTTGTCCACCAGAAAGTTCACTAGGCGTGGGCTGGGATCGAACCCGGGACCCCAAGCACCAAAGGTGAACGCTCTACCACTGAGCCACTGACCCATATATATGGGGCCGCGGTGGCTCACTGGTAGAGCGTTCACCTTTGGTGCTTGGGGTCCCGGGTTCGATCCCAGCCCCCACCAAGTGAACTTTGTGGTGGACAAACACCGTGTGCATGGGTTTTCTCGGGATTCTCCCGTTTCCTTCCACTTTCTTCATTCCACCATTTCATTCATTACTCATAATCACCTTCTCCTTATATGATTTTGAGTTTAACGTCCCGTTCAGCAGCGAGGCTATATGAGACGCGAACCTACTGATTAACGTGGAATCGGAACCACATGCGCTCCCGCCGGAATCGAACCCGGGTCTCGCACACCAAAGACGCGTACGCTAATCGCTTAGCTACGAAGGATATATATACTTTCAAATATGTCAATAGCGTTAACCAAGATGTATGTTTGCCATCATATAGGGTTCTTATAAAATCATACAATAATTTTGACTCTTGTCCGATGTACGATTTCTCTGACACGAGTATGTGACCCCGCGTAGCGTAGTAGGTTAACGATCTCCTCTTTGGTGCTAGCGGTCCCGGGTTCGATTTCAGGCGGGAACACTTGATCAAAAAGTGTAAAGGCTTTTCCAGGCCAGCCATCCTGAATGGGCTTTTCCTGGGTTTTCCTCATTCACACCAAGCAAATGTCGGGATGGTACTTAACGCACAGGTCCCAGGTCGCTTCCTTCCCTTTCTCCGGATAATGTACTCCCCAAGGGATAGTGTGCTCATAACTTTTACGTGACGGGCTAACATGGCCACGGAAGCCAAAAGCTCAGAAATCTAAATCATAATCTTATACGATTATAAAGAATGTAAGGCAACGTTCAAGCTTTACTGGAATAATTCTTCTGTGATCAGCATTCTCAAGCAATGCCCGATCTGATCAGGAAAAAGATGTGTGACCATTCGTACTCACCAGATGGCATTAGCAATGCTGTTTCCAGCCAGCTTCGTGAGGACAATTGCGAAGCTACTGGAAATAAAGAGGAAGTGAACTCTAGTCTTGAAAGCCAGCATTAACGCTGGAAGGAGCTGCTGTGTTGGATAATATTATTCCAAAAGCATGAATCGTGTAGTTCCTGAGAGCTCCTTCGTGGCTAAGCGGTTAGCGTACGCGCCTTTGGCGTGGGAGGCCCGGGTTCGATTCCCGGCGGGAGTTCATGTACTTCGGATTCCACGTTAAGCAGTAGGTTTCGTCTCATGTAGCCTCGCTGCTGAAAAGGGACGTTAAACTCAAAATAAACTCAACTCAATCAACCCATAGTCCCTGACTCCTAAGGGCTGTTATGTTAGGAGTTTTGTTTCAGATTATAAAGAAAACAAACGAATCTTAGCATTGTGATAAAATATTTTTGGATATCGCTAAAAAGAAATAAAAGAAAGCTAACGCTTCCACTGGTAAAAGAAGAACCTGAATTCTAGGATATGTATAACTAATGTCTTCGAAGCGTTATAAAACCGCTCCCTTAAGGAAAATAAACGTAAATAGTTGATTACTTTTATCTAGTTCTGCGTCTACGTTCACGCCGTTCAACTTAAATCAGTCTAAAAAGATAATAAGAAATAAATAATGACGGGAATGTAAATTACATTCATGTTCTGAACAGGAATGTAAGTTGCCACAGACTTGTTTTGCGATCACAGACATAATGCTTAACGTTTCTGCGAGCGAATCCTATGAAAGATATTGTTAATTTCTTGCTTCTGTACGTTATACAATACTAACATGCATAAATGGATAACTGGTTGCATAGTTTAAACAACACTTACTTCCCTTTACTTCAAGAGGGATTTTTACAGTTGTTATTCTTCTGTGCCACGTCCCACATTTTCCTTTTTCTAAATTAGTTACGAATGGTTCTGATGGCTAGAATCAATCCAGCTATTTAAAGAAATGATGCTAAACGAAACGCAAATTCTGGAAACAGTGTATTTATTCTTACTACAAAATTGTCTTTGTCTCATTAATAGCAAGAAGCAGCGTCATGTCTTGAACAGAACAGAATTTGTTTATTCTCTTTTATCATACATCTAGTAGATAACTAGAACAATTATTTTGACCGGGTTCGTTAGTGGAGAAAATTCGTTAACGTTGGAATGGGTAACGGTGATTTTCTAGCTTCTATGCAACCTGTATATCAACAAAGGCATATTGGTTGCCTATAATTAAAGGATATATAGCTTTTCTTCCATTCTCTCTTCCGAGGTCGTTGATGGAGGAGTTGCTATCCAAATCACGTTTAAAATTTCTAACATTCCCTAGCTTCTATGCAACCTGCACAGTAACAAAGGCATGTTGGTTGCCTATGACTGAAGGATATGAAGCTTTTCTTATTGCAATTACCTCGGCCGAGTTCTTTACTAGAGCCAATCCGATAACATCATAACGAATAACGGTGTCTTTAACAGTGACTGTCCATACCCCATACATAGAAATATTTCATGTTATCTACTCTCCTGTTTTTCATTATTATTTATTATTGTTTATTGTTTATTATTTATTTATTTTTGTAACCAACGTAACATATATTCATTATTCCAGGAAACTGAAGATTCAATTCCAGGATTTTAACCATCCTTGTGGACAAAATATTTTTCCGGGATAAGACATATAACTCCTGGTTAATCCAGCCCAAACATGGGCAGTTAAAAGCCCTAGGAAACACAGTAGAGAAGAAACTAAGCCAAACCACAAGAATACTAGAGGTAATCTGACATAGAAATAATAATAATAATAATAATATGCAGGTTGGCAAATCTGCCAAGATGATTCAGAGATTCACATCTGCACCCAATGGAGAATGTTGTTACCATACGCTATGTGAAACCAAGACAAGTTTCCTCAACAAGAGATGGTATTACTTACAAAATGACAATGAAAATTTGTAATGTGTTAATGCTTTACTGAAAAACTTATATACATATATAAAAAATATATATTTGGAGCGAGGGACATAAGATGTTACATGTTAATTTCCCCTCGCGCAAAAGACATTTATGACGCGGAAGAAGTTTTGAATGAGCAACCAGAGGAATAATAATAATAAAAAAGAACAAAATTTAGCGAAATGAAAGGCTTAATTGTCAGTTGTTAAATTTTGTTTAATTTGTAATTACTTATTCAATTTATGCTTCAAAGACGTGCGTGCACTTATCTTTGCGTTGTGAGCGTATGTGAAATGTGTTTATTGCCGTTGGTTTCTTTTTGTTCATTGCTCAGTAATGTGTTAATAACCGCGAAAAGCAGAAAGAAGACTTATTGCTGCTGGGTAGTACAAAAATGCTGGAACGGTAGAAACAAGCAAGTTACGTTTAAGACGCCCCATCATGGCGAAATTAACACACCGCTAATTTTACAGTATTTCTGTGATATCTTCAAATAGATAAAAAAAGATAATCAAAAAGTGGAACAATACCTCCCTAGACAATATTATTTTACGTGAAATACCGATATCACCACGCACTTATCTACTTTCGATTTCCAGCCATTTAGAAACCCGGTATTTATTTTCGCGTTTCTAAATGGCTGCAAACGGAAAGCTACTAGGTGACTCGTGATAACGGTACATCGTGCAAAATAATATTGCCTAGGGCGCTCTTGTTCCACATTTCAATTATATTTTATCTATTTGAAGATATCACGGAATTACTGTCAAATTAGCGGTATTTTAATTTCGCAGTGATAAGGCCTCTTAATGTTGTAGTAAAACTAAGACAGACTTCCAAACTATTGAACCCGATATTACTATCATTTATAATGATGATGACTTGGCCTTCACACGCAAAGAAAATAACTAAGTATAAAACAGTTTATACAGGGTGTTTCAAATCAACACCGACAACATTTGGGAGGTGATTCCTGACACCAAGAGAAGACAAAAAGTTTAGACCAACTTGGGTGCACAAATGCTTCCTTTCTTAGTTATGGGCTGCCAAAATCATGAGATATTGAACTTTAAAGGTCCATAGGTCCAAAACTATGGGACCTACCGTAGTCAGGTCAAGACTTCACTTAGGAACTAATATGCTCCCTATCCAAAAATCCATGTTTCAAAATCCTTCGGTACTTCCACAACAGTTTTTATAGAGGGAGTTCGCCTAAAGGCATATAATTTGAAGTACTCGCAAACTACCTCTAAAAAAAATGTTGCGGAAGTACCGCAGGATTCTGAAACATGGATATTTGGATACGGCACATAGTAGTTCCTAAGTGAAGTCTTGACTCGACTACGGTAGGACCCATAGTTTTGGAGCTACGGATATTTAAATTTCAATTTTTCATAATTTCGGCAGCCTATAACTCAGAAAGGAAGCATTTGTGCGCCCAAGTTGGTCTATACTTTTTGTCTTATCTTGTCAGGAATTACCTCCCAAACGTTGTCAGTGTTGTTTTGAAACACCCTATATATCACTAACAGAATACCCGTCCTTTGCACGAGAGAATAAGTTTCATTTAGGACATAAAGGGCATTAAAATTATTACCAATCAACTTAGGGACCTCAAAAACTATAAATTTGACACTAATATCGGTCATTTTCAATTATTTTTCGATGTCACCATCACACTTTTGGAATACTAATGGGGGCTGCATTTGGATTTAAACGGCATCGAAAGTGTCACTGTTCATCTCAGCAACCCCGAAAACTATGGATTCGACACTAATACCGGACATTTTCGATCATTTTTATGTATCTCCTCCTTCCCTAAGTTCCGGCGTTGAATTCGGATTTAAATGGCGTTGAAAATGACTGTTAATCTCAGCGACCCCGAAAACTGTGGACTGAACATTAATATCGATCATTTTCGATTACTTTTATGTATCTCCCTCCTCTCCTTCCACCAAATCGTACCTTCAAAGCGAAATGATAAATCCATCTCAGGCCCGAATCTTATCAATCCGGTAGTTCAACAGTTATTAAGTCATATATATATATATATATATATATATATATATATATATATATATATATATATATATATATATATATATATATATATATATATATATATGTGTGTGTGTGTGTGTGTGTAAGAATGTGCGACACCAACTATATAACTAGTATTAGTAACCTGATATTAGAATAATTATTCATTTTTTTACTTTAAGTACTAAAATGACTACAATTTATCAATTAGCAACTGAAAACACGTACGTTTAAAATCTTAAATCCAAACTGAAATATGGGGCTATTAAAGCCTATTGAATTCTTATTTATATTTATTCTACTATCAGAGATATAAAAACATCCGGTCAATCTTTCCGGTTTCGAAAATGAAATGATGAGATTAACGTCCCATGATTATGCCCTTTAGGCTAAGGGAGACGGTTGATTTATGGCAAGTGAATGATGATGAAAGAAGTGGTGGAACGAGAAAGTGGGAGAAAATGGGAGTACTCCGAGAGAACCAACGAACATGATGTTGTCCACCACAAACTTTCTTGGTCGGGAATAGAACCAGGGTACCTACGCACCAGAGGTAACCGTTCTACCGCTGAGCCACCGTACACCTCTAATATATATATACAGATGGTGATCAGAAAAATGGAAACACCTGTAGTTGGCCACACGTCAGATGTATGGGTTGGCAGTGGTGTCGTGGCGCCCACAGCGCCGGACCGCTGGTAGTGGTGTGTTAGGTCGGTCTCCATACTACGTCAGGCGCAGTGGAACAGCAGTGTCCAGTGGCTGCAGCAGACGGTGGTAGTGTATAATTGGAGACCTCTCAGATTTTCAAAGAGGGAAAATTGTTGATGCGCGGTTATGTGGAGTGAGTGTGACGGCAGTGGCTACTGTGTTAGGTGTGTCGCGTGGGACAGTGTCGAAGATGATGACGGCCTACACAACACAAGGGAAAACCACATCGGGGAGGTGGAACAGTGGGCGGAAGGAAATCATGAGTGACAGGTCACGCCGGATATTAAAGCGCATTGTCATGCATCGTCGTGCCATTGCGAAAGAAGTGACGGAGGAACTCAATCAGCACCTCCTCCACCCTGTTTCGACAATCACAGTCCGCCGCGAGTTACATGACATGAACTTACAGGGTCGTGTTGCATGGGCCAAACCGCTCATCAGGGGCCATAACGCTTTCGCACGCCGCAAATGGTGCCGCGACCATGCAAGTTAGACCGTTGAGGACCGGAAACGTGTGATATGGTCGGATAAGTCATCCTTCACCCTATTCCCAACCACGGGCAATGTTTATGTGTGGAGAACGCCCAAAGAAGCTTATGATCTGCAGTGTCTCCGCCCAACTGTGAAACATGGTGGCGGCTCGGTGATACTGTGGGCCGCCATATCATGATTTTCATTGGGTCCTGTGGTCACACTTAGCGGACGAATCACTGCCAACGATTATGCCGCAATTTTAGGAGAACACTTGCATCGTATGGTCCGAATGTTGTCCCCGGACAATGACGCCATCTTCCAGGATGATAATGCATCCATTCACACAGCTGGCGTTGTTGCAGCGTGGTTTGAGGAACATCGGGATGAAGTTCAACACCTCCCCTGGCCCGCCCAATCTCCAGATCTCAGCATAATTGAACATCTGTGGTCCGTCTTGGAAACACGTCTCCGGCGACGATTTCCACCTCCATCCTCTCTCAGAGAACTGGCCGATTCCCTGCACGAGGAATGGTGTAAAATTCCACTTGCTGCAATTCACGACCTCTATGCCTCCATCCCACGTCGCATCAAGACTGTTCTGAAGGCGAAAGGTGGCGGCCCGACACCATATTAATCTGGTAAGTTGCAATTTCGTTCAGGTGTTTCCACTTTTCCGATCATCATCTGTATATATATATATATATACAGATGGTTGATTAATTCGTGTGTCAATTTCATTTGTTCACTGTGCAGAAGTGATTATGAGGTAAAGTCGCGCAATTTGGTGTAACTTTAGACGAAGGACATAAGTTTTATTTCGTCATAGAAGCATGTCACTTGTACTAAAGATTGAAGAGCTATAGGGTCAAAGGTCAAATTTCGAATTTTTCCTTATGGGACTGCAATGGAAAATCCTGAAAGAGCTTCAAAAAACGTAAATCGAAGTGATAACAAAGAAAAAGATGTATGGTATGATTTTTATGTCGCAAGCTGACCAAATATGCGTCAATCAAGTGTCAAGGTCAGAGGTCACGGTCAGATCAAGGTCACAGGTCATCTTGAGAACCCATTGCAATACACTGAAAACAACGCAATGTTCGTGCCTCACCATGTCAAATGTGTTCTCAAGGTGACCTGTGACCTTGATCTAACAGTGACCTCTGACCATGACACTTATTTGGTCGGCTTGCGACATAGAATCATACCATACAGCTATTTCTTTGTTATAATTTCGATTTACGTTTTTTCAGGCTCTTTCAGAATTTACCATTGCAATCCCATAAGGAAAAAAAAAATCGAAATTTGAGTTTTGACCCTATATCTCTTCAATCTTTAGTACAAGTGACATGCTTCTATGACGAAACAAAACTTATGTCCTTTGACTATAGTTACACTAAATTGCACGGCTTTACCTCATACCACTTTTGCACAGTGAACAAATTAAATTGAAACACGAATTAATCAACCCTCTGGATATATATAAAAGAATTTTGCATCTTTGAAATTCCACAAAATACATTCAGGATTAAACACTCCAATTTTTCGCTGTCTAAGACAGTCGAATAAATGCAACTTTACATATAGATATATTAAAAAAAAAAAAGTATCAGCGGCGTCTTTGTGCTATAATTTGTGTCTCAAACAATTAATTTGTGAACTCATTACGATCAGAGAAAAAATGTTTCTTATTTTCTTCCATCATTAGTTTTTTCTTTTACAGTACACATATCCGGAAGTAATTAAATAATTAATATCTTAAAAGAAAAGAAAAGCACATTTAATGAATTCTTAGTGTCTTTTTGTTCCTTTTTCATTTTTTTTTTTACTTTTGACTTTAATAATATCTCTGCGTAGGTAATTCGACATTACATTAAATGCGTTTGGTAATTTTGTGCATCATCTGTACTTATGTTATTATAGCTAGCTACCGCGCGTGTGGTATAATCATCAAGGAAAAAGAAAGAAAAAAAGAAAAGAAAATTCGTCTGATGTCTCGTATCATTTAGTTTAATGTTGCGTCAAATTATGTAATAATCATTATGTAAGTAATTTAGCACTAATAACTCCTGTCTTTTACAGTTTTTTTTTCAATCGGTTTGTTGCAACGTCAGGATTATTGTTTCTTGTAGTTCATGATAGATAATATACATGTAGCGGGACTGAATACCTGTATACACTGAAGCCACCCACATCCAGGAGAATGTAGGAGAAATCTCTGTAAGATCTGACCTGATGTTAGTGTTCACACCTGGGCTAATGAGATACCAACCTGCCTTTTGGTTTAAGCTCTATGCGCGCATGCTCCTGTTTGTGCGATGATGGTGATGATGATTCGCTTATCTACCGACTGTAATTGTTCCTTAATTTAGGGGTTTTGTGCAATATATTATATGGTCCATTCAAAAGGAGTAGATTGTTCCTCACGAACACACACACACACAAGTATACGGAAACAGCACACAACGTGGATACAGTTTATTAACACAGTACATACAGTGAAGAGAATTGCCTTGAATTCTTTTCTTTTCTCACAATCAAAACGAGAATTAATTAATTTTTTTTCTTTAATAATCGTTTTGTTATTTTTTATCCTATTGTTTTCTAACATAAATCCGTCCATGTGTCGTTAGTTGCACGCCCATGAAAAAAAAGACAAATTGTCCTACACATCGAAATATCTAGACCATTTTTTTTTTCTAGTACAGTATAATTTATTGGGAACATAGTGGGAATATTGACAAAATAAATTTAAGTAACTTGAAATTATATAAAAAAAAAATGTAGATTAGAATATTTTAATTTAATCCAGTTGTATTACTCAAAAGTATCAATTATATTATAGTTTGTTCAAATTAGCTTGGGGGTAATTTCTACTGTTAAAATTTGAATAATTGCCCATTTCAACGTTCACAGAATTTTAAAAACCCTTTTGTTATTGGCAGTTTTGTTCCTACGGTTTCTTCAAATAACAAATAATTACTTAACCCGTTTTATCCCCGTGATGCCATATGGCAACGGAAAACAACGTTCAGAAAACCAACGCTAAATATCTGCTCATTTACTAGTAAAATCTAATTCCTTAACTAGTAAATGAACAAGGTAACAAATGAAAAACGTTATTCTTTTATGTTATTATGTTGCTAGAAAAGTACGTAAACACAATTCACGAAAAAAAGTAAAATAAATAATTCGGGACAATAAGGGTTAAATGACACAGCCACACACAAAAAATAGAAGTTCTGAAGTTTTCTGATATTTTATTTTAAAGTAACAATTGTGTTTAATTTTGAGGTTATAAGAGACGTGGACTCTGTAACGATAACTTGTAGAAATATGTATATGTTATTAAGGATAATGGTCTGTATCTTATGATATCATTTCCTATGGTCTGTGTCATGTGGTATCATTTTCTTTTCTTTTCTTTAGTGGTCAAACATGTAGAAATTTGTTCTTTTTTGATAGTTCTTTATATAGTATGTGAGAAAGCCATGTGGATTATGTAAGATTGTTTATAAAGAAGATTAATTATAAAATTATTAAGCTAATTGCAGAAAAAAAAGAGAGTAGTTCAACTAAATTTGACTTCTTGTGTTATCATTTGAACACTTGGTCTATGAATTACCTTTGAAATATTTCGATAACTTTAATACAACGAACTCAGAGCTAATTATGTAACCTAAAACGTTATAACCCATAGTTTGAGAAGGGATCTGAAGTAGATACGCTATACTGTGAATCGAATGTAGGCTCTCACACAAAGGATAATGGCCAGTTTTTTTTACCACTTAAAGTTCAATGTGAATAGAGATCCTTTAATTAAAAAAAAATATTTAAAAAAATAATTCTCTGATGTAACGAATTTTTCCATAAACGTTTAGAAGTTCTCATCAATAAACAACAAAAATATTAGTGCAAATTGGAATAAATAAATATCAGTAAAAAAAAAAAAAAGGTAACATGGACTCAACACAAACAAATCTATAGATCTTTCAAAAGAAATATGATCTCAAAAATATATTAAATTGATAAACTCATACACTGAATAAATAAAAGATAAATTTCTTAAGAATACGAAAGACTTTTCGCATTACAAGTAAATAATATATTTTGAACATATAATAGTAAGGATTATCACATTGAATGTAGATAAATTAATAATTTATCTCGAGCATACAAGTGGAACTTATAATACTGCTGATAAATAAAAATAAATAACAAACCAATAAATTTTAACCTAATGAATAAAAGAATTATTACGCTGGACACATTATGCATCTTGACTATACGAGTAGAGGTTAGAATTAGATGTAAGCAATCACGTAACTAAATAAATTTTGATTATAAAAGTACTGAACACTTTTGAATATATAAATAAATAATTTATGTATCTGAAGTATACAAGTAAAAGTTATAATTGTGAATATTAATCTTAAAAATATAAGAGTACTAATTACTATGCTGGATATTTTTTTTAAAAAATGATGTACATCCAGCATACAAGTGTAAATAAATACATAAATCATCCAAAACATGAAAACACAAGATCCAACATTCGGTATAGTATACATAAAGAAACATTTTGACTTAACAAATAGAAATTATACATTAATGTATATAAATTTTGAAGATATTTTTAGGTAAATATTGGAATTCATACTGAATACATATAAATAAATCATATATCATGAATATAAAGTGTGAAAATGAAATGAAATGAAATCTTTGAGTTTTACGTCCCACGTTTATGCCGGTTAGGCTAAAGGAGACGGTGAAAATGAGTAATGAGTGAAATAGTGGAATGAAGAAAGTGGGAAGAAACGGCGGAACCCCGAGGAAGTACACGCACACGGTGTTTGTCTACCACAAAGTTCACTTGGCGGGGGCTGGGATCGAACCCGGGACCCCAAGCACCAATGGTGAAAGCTCTATCACTGAGCCACCGCGGCCCCTTAATATAAAGTGTGGTGGACAGCATCATATTTGTGAGTTTTCTAGGGGTACTCCTGTTTCCTCTTACATTCACTAATTCTTCCATCATCATTCACTTGTTTTAAATATTCGGTTTCCTTAGCCTAAAGAGTAATCGTGGGACTTAAACTGAAATATTTCATTTTATGCATAAAAAGTAGATTCTATAAAGAAAAACGTAAACAAGATGTAAAGAAAATAATAACAACTAAATCTTGAACACAATTGTTGGAGTCATCCACTGGATTGAAAGATAAATAATAACTAGAGACCGGATGTTAGGCGAAATGCCTAGTCTTTAATATTAAAGATATTATCAAAAATAACGCTTCAAAGTTGGTATTTGGGTTATAGTTTCGATTTAAGTCAATTTTATTTTGCCTATTTCACCCTTTACTGCCTAAATAATTGCTTTAATGCCTACAGTTGCATATTCTATGCATTTTCTTCAAAATAAACCTTCATTGGGAATATATATATATATATATATATATATATATATATATATATATATATATATATATATATATATATATATATATATATATATGTGTGTGTGTGTGTGTGTGTTTGTGTGTGTGTGGCTTGGGTCTAAAAGCACACTTTTTGGTAAAAATGAGATACTCTTCAATTTTAACTTCTGTAAATGGATGTTTTCTTGTGCAAGAAGAGCAAATGTCAACACGAAATAGTTTGGAATATATACCATTTATATTAACATTTGCTTTTCTTCACAAGAAAATATCCATTTATAGGCGTTAAAATTTGGCGAATATCTCATTAGTCGTCTCTCTCAGTTGACATTGCCCCTTTTAGATCCAAACTACAGATATATAGATAGATATCTACTAGGTGTTTGTAAACACAATCACGTGCTACATTACAAGAATATAATACATATAATATGGAATACATATCAAGCTTCATTTTTATATATACAGTAAAATAAGATATTAACAAACAAGTATGTTTCTATATTCTTTGAACATTATCTATAATTTGAATTTATTTTTTTAATTGTGTCCAATATTTATCTTCATTATTTTGAGTTACATTTTAGTGCCTATTTTAAAATTTTAAGTGCCTATTTGCCTGCCTATTTTTTAAGTTTTTAATGCTAACCATCCTGTCTCTAATAAGAACATATGTTGAGTATATAAATGGGAATTATGGGTTATATTTAAACCAACAAATTAATTAATAGTAATTTTAAAAGCATAATACAAATTTTATCGAACTGTAATAAATGTTTTGGGTGTACAAATAAGATCTACTACCTGATGGTAAATAACTGAATATATGTTGAAGTAATAAATATAGATATTACAACGTTGAAAATACGTAAATAAATATCTTGAATACGCAAATAAGATTTTTGAAGTACATAATCAAATACCACAAACATATATGATCGAATTGTTTCATTGAAAATAAAGGAATAAACACTGTATCTTGGGTACTATATCTCCGAACACTGTTCAGGCATCTGGAACACAGCAATCTCTACGAACTTGATAGAAATTAATATCGTCCAAAACTCCTTTCTTACAGTTGTTTAATTGCGATGTTCTGTGTTTTATGTTCGATGTCAAACTATTACCTCATGCCTGTATTGAGTAATAAATACCAAAAAAAGTTGTAAGGCATACTTGCTGTTTAACTCTGTTATTATTGTTATTATTTATTTATTTATTTTATTTGGGATATCGAACGGTATAATTCCGATAAAATTTCCGAAATTTCTGCTCAAAATTAGTCCTTGTATCCATCAAACACTATCGCAGAATTTGTACTTTATAAAAACCAAATTATCGCATATTATGCACCCCTTTATAGTCTGTATTTTAATTTCAATTCTAAGCTACGGGACACTAATATCTTTACCACTTACAGCGGTTCCAGAAACCAGATAATAAAAAAAACATGTGAATATATTTTTATTTAAACATGAACAAAGAACATATATAACATTGTAGAAACTATAAATGATTCAAATATCATTTATTAGGATGTGACTATAGCTTTAAAAAAATCAATAAATTTAAGATAAGTCTTAATTCGTGTCCGGACTTCAGAAACAAACTGTGAAGTGACCCAAAGTGGAACATGAAAAGTAATTCAGAATTTTTCCGCATCTGTATCAAGAGGCCACTACAACCAAGTAAAGAAGTTTTCCTTTAAGAGGCCTCATCCCGGCGAAATTAAAATACCCCTAATTTTACAGTAATTATGTGATATCTTCAAATAAATAAAAGATGATAGAAATGTGGAACAAGAGCGCCCTAGACCATATCATTTTACATGAGATACCGATATCACGACTCACTTATCTGCTTTCGATTTCGAGCCATTTTGAAAATCGGCATTTATTTTTGCGTTTCTAAATGGCTGAAAACGGAGAGCCACTAGGTGACTTGTGATAACGGGACCTCATGCAAAATAATATTGCCTACGGCGCTCTTGTTCCACATTTCAATAACCTTTTATCTATTTGAAGATATCACATAATTACTATAAAATTAGCGGGATGAAGACTCTTAAGTGTAATAGAACAAAGGAAACCACCCTCATGGTTTTCGAATATCTATAGACAATTTGGTATTTTGATAGACATTGGAGACAATAACCACGTGGATAGATAAGTGGGTAAAAACTGACTTTAATCAGAATCTTTATACTTCATAATTACTTACAATTATGTTGATCGAAAGATATTTAACACAACAATAAATAATTAAAATGTTTCGTTTGGCAATTTTGACACGATAGATCACAGGCTTCAAATTCATTTTCTAAACTCAATATTCGTTAATATTTTGGAATTCGCCTAAGGAATTATTTTGATAGTGTCGAAGAAGCACATTAATTGTTATTATCTGTTATATACTATATTGTCCTCAAAATTGATAATATTACAATATGATTCTGTCATTGAAAGTTATAATCATCACGTAATATTTTATTGTGGGAAGAAAGTGCTTTAATTTACATATATACCAGGCAAGTAGAAGAAACGATATATGTAGTTGGTTTGAGTGCCATTGTTATGGACAAGATAGGCTATATAAATAAGATAATAAAAATAATATAATTTTAAAAGATCAGACAGGAGTTATGTATTTTATAAAAATATACACATAGATACAAATTTTGAGGAACCCTTTAATAAATCGTACTATCGATTTGCGGTAATATTTCAATGATACCAAAGATCCACTTGAGTACATAATAAAGTTTCGTAACAATGGCAGAGAGATACAAATTAACTACTTACATTCATTAGTGCATTTATAAAGTTGATTCCACTTTGTTTATCTAACATATCAAGTTTATATTTTACATTTTTATTTTGTTAGTGTTTGATTATAGTAACTTTATCTTTAGAATGTGACGTTCTTACATTGTGTAAATGTGTATGTGCTGCTAGATGTAATACCAAAATTTTTAATAAGTGTATGCTCAACCCTTTTCAAAAATATAGGATATACCCAGCCCCGCACACGTTTGTGCTTTCGTAAATTCAAGAATACATGGAGAATAAAAATATTTTGTGGGTATATACCGTATACCCCCATACACGCTCCATTACATCTCTGTACTTGGTTACTATTCTTTGTGGCTTTATTGGAAATATCTACAACTCTGAAAACATTGTTATAGATCGATATTTAGTCTTTCTTCTTCTTCTTCTTCTTCTTCTTCTTCTTATTATTATTATTATTATTATTATTATTATTAATAATAATAATAATAATAATAATAATAATAATAATAATAATAATAATAATAATAATAATAATAATAATAATAATAATCATAGTAAAGAACTGAATGTTTCGTTGTTTGTTTGAAAATTTGTCTTAGAATTTGTAATATTTTATGGCTATGTAACATATGTATAAAATAGTTGGTAAACGCTGATATCGTAGATTTATGTTAACGAAAACCAAAATTACATATTTTTATTTTTTAACGAAGACATTGTAGTTTCCATAAATTAAAATTCTATGACACTTGAGTTTAGAAATTGAGTTAAAAATTGAGTTAAATGGTCGTAAGACGGGCTAAACACCAACGTCGTAACCTAAAATTTTCCTAGGGGGGTAGCATTAGTATTTGTTTCCCCTCTAGAAAAAATATTAAGTTGGAGCCCTTAGAGAAATATGAAGTGTTAAATTTGTCTCTCTTAATACTTGAAACCTTAATAAACATTTTTATTACTCCTAGGGGCCAGACTTAGTGTTTTACTGAAATATGGCACGTATTATATTGTTGAATTATTTTGAGTTCAAAATGGAAAAATGTTGTAATATTTTATTTTGTTCAATTTAATTTTACTCATGCTTATTATTCTATCATTATTTGTGTTTACTAAAGTTTATTTCTTTACAAAGTCTTTTAGAAAAATGTATCATGTTATAATTGTATTGGGTCATATAAAAATCCCCTGCGGTTTTTTGGTACATTTTTGAACAAAAAATCTTTATTTAAAACCAATTTTAATCGAGTATATATTAACAATTATTATCCATGATCTTTTCCGTTTTTTCAAGTAGCTTCATAATTCCATCGCCGTAGAACTTCTGTGGTTTAGCAGAGGCCTAAACAAATTGTAGACGATGCAAGGTCCGGGCTATACGGTGGATGCATAAAATTCCCCAACCAAGTTGTGTGTGGCCACGCATTATCATGAAGAAACAAAACTCCCTTTCTGTTGGCCAATTCTGGTCGCTTTTTCTAGATTGCTTCGTTCAAACGGTCGAGTTGTGCACAGTACAGGACTGAATTGAAGGTTTCGTCAGGTTGCAGCAGCTCATAATGGACAATTTTCTTCCAATCCCACCAAACACTCAACATAACCTTGTTTGCCGACAATCCAGTCTTTGAAGTCGTTGGTGGAGGGTCACCAGCCTTTGATCATGATCGCTTGCGTTTGATATTCTCGTATTTCACCAATTTTTCATCGCCTGTAATGAGTCGTTTCAAATAGAATGAAAAATACATCGTCTGACTACCATTTGTTTCGGTCTCTGCAAACTCTCTTGATGGTAAAAAAATTGGCCAAACGAAGCACCGCTAAAAATCACTTGGCCAAGTTTTTAGACGATAAACCACAGAAGTTCTACAGCGATGGAATTATGATGCTACCCGAGATATGGCAAAAGGTCATACATAATAATGGTCAATATATACTCGATTAAAATTGAATTTCAATAAAGAAATGTTTTGTTCAAAAAAGTACCATAAAACCGCGGAGACTTTTTATGTGACCCAATATAAAGTTTATTCACTCTAATTATGGTATCTGTTTACTGTCTATGTAATAAGCAACTGCAAGCTAATTCATTGTAACAAAAAAAGTTCACGAAGTAAGATCTTCTTAAACAACACATACTAACTGAGCATTCTATTTTCAAAAAATGTATCTCAGCAAATAACAAAAATAATGTAAAATCATTATTCTCAATTTTTGTAACAATTTTCTTAGTTTAGCAAGATATAAAGTATCTAAAATTTGGTATTCTAAAATCTTTTTTTAAAAAATGGTCAGCAAAACACAACCTTTCTCAAATTAAACCACACGTGCGCTCTAACACATAGCTGTCCAAAAACTTTTTTTAAAAATCTACAATCTCATGTTTTCCAATCATATAAAATAATTTTTTTCAAATTTTCAGTCAGTAAAAATGAAAGTAAAAGTAGAGAAAAATGAACTTGCAAGGAATAAATCTCAAAGCTTAAACTAAAAAAAGAAGAAAAAAAGAATCTGACAAACGTCAGACGAATCATCATATAAATCAGTTAGCCTGGAATAACTATGTATTACCATTAATCATCAAATTATAAAAGATTACTCAAGATAAATTAATAACTTACAGCAAGATTTTACTATGGCCGACAGTTCATTTTAAAATGCGCTAAAGAAACTGATATTATCAAGTGCATAAAACAACAAACGTCGCAAACGCTGTAAGGATCATTTCATATCGATTAAAGCTGAGGTGCGAATTTGAATCTTCTAAACAACAAAATATCAGCAGCACAAAGGTATGGCGTTATTTTGACCTAATTTCTTTTCTTTTCCATGTGAATAAAGATATTTCAAATCAATCATTCTGATTCATTAAACGTTCTCATTATCATTCTCCAAAGCTTAAATCTTATTAAATGTATTACCTAAACTATAAACGTCATCTTTTATTTTTCTACTGCCCTAATTTTTTGCCTTAAGAGGCCTCATCCCGGCGAAATTAAAATACTGCTAATTTTACAGTAATCATGTGATATCTGCAAATAGATAAAAGATAATTGAAATATGGAACAAGATCGCCCTAGACAATATTATTTTGCGTAAGGTACCGTTATCAGAAGTCACCTAGTGATTTTCCGTTTTCAACCATTTAGAAACGCGAAAATAAATGCCGATTTTCAAAATGGCTCGAAATCGAAAGCAGACAAGTGAATCGTGATAACGGTATCTCATGTAAAATGATATTGTCTAGGGCGCTCTTGTTCCACATTTCGATTATCTTTTATCTATTTGAAGATAACACATAATTACTGTAATATTAGCAGTATTTTAATTTCGCCGGGATGAGGCCTCTTAAGTGCATCAAATTCTAGTAACTGTCTAATAAGTACAATTCTTGGTGCATTCCTTAAAGAGAAATTTTCAATATTTCTCAATGCTTAATCTGCCTTCGTTCCGAAGCCACATTTCCTTTTAAAACAAAATTTGTTAGGAACAAGCTAGTTTAAC
This sequence comes from Thermobia domestica, assembly GCF_964235325.1. Taxonomy (NCBI): domain Eukaryota; kingdom Metazoa; phylum Arthropoda; class Insecta; order Zygentoma; family Lepismatidae; genus Thermobia; species Thermobia domestica. The sequence continues at coordinate 17,762 of NW_027656978.1, read as the reverse complement.
AATATTTATGCTTTATCTTAGAGAAACGTATTTTGTTCAGATAATGAAACACCTGCAGCAGCACCTTAAATTCTTTTCAGTTTTTTTCTAAGTAGCATAATGGACCCATTTCATGCTTCACAAGCTAAATTGAGGAGTCAATATTTGACATAACTTAAAACCTTAATATATATATTATTTCTGGTCGCCTTAATAGAAATTTCATTGGAGCGAATCCAAATCATATTTCCGTTCCATTTAAGAGATTTAGCGTTTGGTTGATATGTCCTTGGGATATGGAAAACTTATTCTATGCTTCTTTTAATATTCATGTTCGTATCGTATCACATGGAGTAAGAAATATTTATGATGAAATGCCCCTCGAAAGGCTGGAAGCTTAAATGGAGGGGCCTCACAAGTTAGGGCACTGTTAAACACTTCAACATTTATTTTTATATAAAACCCTCTAATTAAAAATTAAAAAAATAAAAAAACAAATCTTGAGTGAGTTAAAAAGACTACAAAAAGATTGGGCTGACCAACACCGTCAAAAGCAAGCTAAAAAAAACCGTAACCTATCAAATCGCTTAAGCGTTATTCACATGTTGTGCAGTTATCTATGTTATTCTTCGTTCACGATATCATTAATTTCTCTAGTACCTCATTCACACATGAACACAACTTGCTGCTGTTAATTACATTAAAAGCACTTTGATTGAAGCTTGTGTTTTAATTCACTTACCTTATATGTATAGCTTACCAACATTCAATTGATAAGTAATTGTAGCTTCTATCAGTAGTACAACCTCTTGTTTTTAAGTATGATACATTCTTTTCACAGTACCACAGAGTGGGGTACATTTTTTTACGTCATAAAATTTAGTTTTATTCTACGATTCTTTTATGACACAAAAAAGTATATCGTCAAAATTAGTAGTCCTAATACACTACCTATTAGATTAAATTTATTACTAAAATGTATCCCATCAAACATTTCAGAAGTATTCTATCAACAGGATGGTACAAATTATAAGAAGATCCGTGGCTAAGTGGTTAGCGTACGTGCCTTTGGCGTGGGAGACCCGGGTTCGAGTCCCGGTCGGAGCTAATGTGGTTTAGATTCCACGTTAATCAGTAGGTCCACGTCTCATATAGCCTCGCTGCTGAACGGAACTTTACACTCAAAATCAACCCAACTCAAATTATAAGAATGAGAGGTAACAACCTTAAATTTTTATTAAGTCTTAAGCTTTAACTCTAAATATCTTTCAACTAATTTTTTTTTTAGACTTGTATGTATTTCTTTTATAAGGTGGTTGTCAATTCGCCTAATTCTCATACTGCTACTTCTTAAATTTCAGAAAAAAAAACTATTTCCATTAAATGACAAATTTCTTGCAGTTAGTGGCATAGCAAGAAAATCTAATTTATAGAACTTAACGTTTACAATACTGATTACGTAAATATTAACTTTCTTTACTTTCCGCTTACAACACGATATATTGCGTTTCCGTGGAAATTTGAACATTTCAACATTATTAACAATATGAATTACTTACGAGTTTATTATTATTATTATTATTATTATTATTATTATTATTATTATTATTATTATTATTATTATTATTTACAGTTTAACGTTCCACTATTATACACTGTGGCTAAGGGAGATGGCGATGATGAAATGGTGAAATGAAGGTAAAAGGAAGAAACGGGAGAAGAACAAGAAAATCCACGCACATGGTGTTTGTCCACCACAAATTTAACTTGGCGATGAATGGGATCGACGCTGGCACTCTACTCAGTAGAATTGAGCGCTCTACCACTGAGCCACTGCAACTCCATTAATATTAATGTTTATAATATTTTATTGTTAATTAACAAATAGTTAAATAGCATTTACAACTACGTAACTATTAATAATTATCTGCAGTTGTTTGTAAGCCCATTTTCTCATATTCTTAAAACTCACCTGGACTATTTTAAGGACTCGGGAAAGAGGACATGCTCTGAAAATAAGGCACTCGGATGAGTTAGTGAAAAATTACACTGTTCAAACAAGATATCAAACTGTGTATTACTTGTGGGGAAAATAAATTTACTTATGGGAAGTTCCATTTCCTTTATTTTATTTTATCTAATTTTTTTAGCGTCTAATTAGATTATGAAATCCACTTGCAACCACCTTAGCACCTTGACTGCCACCATATCTATTGACCGTTATCCCTGTGCGTCACTGGCAATAGTCTGCCAGTAATACTTTGTTTTCACCCTTGTTTTAGAAGCATAAATGTATGCAGTGGCGTATTTAGGATTTTGTTACAGGGGGGGGGGCTATGCACAACACGAGAATAAGCACTTATAGTTTTCCTTTCAGGTGCCGACAAATTCTAATGAAGTTTTTCATAACAAATTTATTTCGGGAGCTTGCGCCCGATAGCCACCCCCCTAAATACGCCACTGAATGTATGATTCCCTTTGTGGTATGGTTTTGCGTATATGCGTGGTGTATATTAAATTTTGACTTCTACGCCATATGTGTATAATTGGATACACACCTATGAAACAAACACGATAAAAGTGCAATATATTCTTTGTGTATGCAAAGTCATACAAGCCACGCTGCTCAGGAGAGCTGTGTGTATGAAATTTCATACACATGGCAGTTTACGTATTTAAACAATTAGCATTCTTGCCTTGTCATTGATAGAGGGAACCCGAGTTTAAATCCCGGTGGAAATATATCTGACTCGCATCTAGTGTGTTAAATTGTATCTTCACGTCTGTACTCCGTTCGGAACACATTAATAGGTTTATATCGTCTCTCATACGACCAGGAGAGGAAAATTGTCCTCATTAGTTCTTGACTCTTCATTAGTTTACAGGCCGTTAATGGTTCTGGAACTTCTGAGTTACTACGTGTTCTTCTCCCCACCACCCTCTCCTCACATCCCCAGCCCAAATAATAAGACGACTTTTAGAAAATCATGACTATGAAACGGGCACACACCCAAAAATTTATGTTCGGGTGTCCGAAGTTTTTTTTCTTCGAGAGAGGGTCATGGGCGCCCGAAGGGAACAGTGGGGACCGGTCTCCCCTGGCTCACGAAAATGTATACGTAATATACCAAACCACACATATTAAATACCAGAAATGCCAGATGCAATTTAACTAGTATGCAGATGCTCTCCTAGAAAATTTTCTTCGAGCGCCCTGGGAAGAGTCCACATATAGTACTCATTATGTCTAGGTAATATTTTTATTCTACACTCGATAAAATGATAAGTAATTTTAAAGTGCTGCCAACTATATTTTCAACAAAAATAATAAAACTAAATTTTTTTATAAGAAAATAAAGAATACAGATGTAGTGTAAGATTAAATTTTTTAGGTATATCAACTATTTCTCTTCTAGAGCAACCACAGCTGTCTTAAAAAGTGTAGAAATTTCTGTAGAGTTACTAAGTTTGGCGGGGGGTTCAGACCAGGGAATGCGTCTCTGCTATGAAGTATAGCCGTATTCCAAATAAATAATGAAATACCCTTCAGATGGCTATATAGTTATCATAAACATCTTTTGGCGCCGGAGATCCTAGTTCAATTCCCGGTGAGAGCTCATGTGGTTCGGATTCCACGTTAAACTGTAGGTTCATGTCTTCCAACTGCCTCGGTGCTGAAAGAACACTGAACTTAAATCCAGCGAAGTAAATATACAACGAACAAAGTATGTAACTACTTCACAGAAGCAAAATTTACGTAATTTTCATAATACGCTTAACTGACGTCTGTCCTTATATTTTAGTTCTTAAGGAACAAATACACAGTGAAGCATTATTATGTCAAGAATCTTCTTCTTAACAATAATAATAATAATAATAATTGAGCTCCGTTTATTAGAGAAAGAAAGAGCAGCCGCAGCAATCACAAAGGAACAATGAAAACTCATGTGTCACAATGACATTAACATTTAATTGGTGGATGGAAGGGGAATAACAGATACTTAATGAGAAGCCAGTTCGCTCTGTAGCCTATTCTTTTCTCATGATGTTGGTGGCTCTGGTAAGCCACGCCTTTTCTCTCATTCTTGCAATTTAACTGGTTCTCATTAGACAACCACACACACACACACACACACACACACACACACACACATATATATATATATACCTACACATCACCAAGAGTCTACAATGGATCATCCCTTGTGTTCTGTAGTTGTTTATAACAATGAATTCTGAAGTAATTCCCTTTATATATAGTACGAGTGTGTTGTGTGTAAAGATCTCATTTTTCATCTTGAAAGCGTTCCTTAATTCTTCTCCTTCGAATAGTAACAATGGTCGTTTGTCACAGAATATGTGTACAGGAAAGAGGATGTTTATTGCCCCCCTCTCCCTCTCTCTCTCTCTGTAACCACTCATGCACACACTTTCTATTCGTCTAGTTCTCTGTGTGTTAAAAAAAAAAAGTAAAAAGGTGTTAGCTAACATCGTGGAGAACAATTATTTCATTAACATACAGAAACAAACTGTTAACGAAAAAGAAAAAGGATTTGCAAAATTACAGTACGGGTTACTTCCGTTACTTGTTTTGCATGGTTACTTTGTTTCGGTCGAATATATTACGTAAAACTTCAGACTAGTATGATTTATTTGAATTAATTAATTAATTATTATTTCTTTACATTAGATACTTGGGAAAACTACGACCAGAGTCCAAATGATTAACACAGATTCGACCAGTTCCATTCACAGACGCCGATTTTTGTACAACTTTGGGGAAAGAGAGGAAGGCGTTCAGATATGGGGATGTCGTTGTTTCCAGGAAAATTCTCGAGAACGGGCTTCACTGCCCTACCAAGATCTGCGACCATGGTTCCATCATAGAAGTTTATTGCATAGGCCTACTGTAATTATAAATATTGTTGTAGGCAAAAGTGGATCCTAGTGGCATAATTAGTTTTTGTAATAGGCAAGTGATCGGAGCAGATGTAGGGCATTTAATATTTACAATTATTACTATTTTTAGTTATAAAATGTAAGCACTGAGTTTGGAGAATGCTCCAGTGTCATAATTAAAGATTGAAGGTATAATGGTTTGTGGGATTAGCCAGCAAGCTCTGATTGTAACCAGCGAGTTCTGTTTGAAAAGGTATCAAAAATAGTATGAGAAATAAATCTAAAATAGATAGTACAAGTTTTAGTGGTTATTTGCGAATATAATCATGTATTTGACTTTAATGGTTGGACATCCATATCTTTGATGACGATTGACGATCTAAAATGAGAAGCTTGTACTCAAAATGTCAAAATATAAATACTTTTCGAAACTTTCTGTCGCCATGTTTCCGTTTGGGACTTAAAAGAAAGCAGTGTTTTGCAAAAGCAATAGTTTAAGTCAATTTTTTGAATCCTCATTCACACCACAGATGCCTAAAGACATTTAAAACATTCAAATTTAATTCAAATGTGTGTAGTGGTAGTTATTTGTGCACACACGTTAAAAAATTGTGGATCCGGATATATATATATATATATATATATATATATATATATATATATATATATATATATATATATATATATATATATATATATATATGAAGCATTATATTATTTTAAGAATATTTGAATATTTTGTATTTGACTCTGTAAGATTGATATTAGATAGTTTAAATATTTTATTCCTAATTGTACTAGAGTGATATTTATGTCATGTTGTAAAAATGAAGAGTACATAATTCATATTTTCGAATGGTAGATCCATATAATGGACATAGACTAATTTTTATACAGTAGCGGTCGAAAGTTTAAGACCTTCTCAGATTTGGATGAGTCTCTACTATGGAACCTTGTATTTTGACGTATTAACTTCACAGAGGTATTCCTGTCTAAAGCATAAAATTTGACGATAGTTGGATCGCACGCAGTCTGAGCAGAGATGGCCTGGGTCAATGAAAACTTGACCCGACACCCACCGTATCCATTCTGACTCTTCACCCACCAAAACCCATCGTCGTCAACTCTGATCCATGATCCACGCCCTTCTCCCCACTGATTAAAGAGTTTACACTTGCAATAAAACAAGGTTGTGAAATTATCACTAATCGGAGTTTGAATTTCTACGGTCAACCGCTCAAGCACCGCTCTGTTACAATACCAGTGGATCTGACATTCACGATATAAGACGGTAAAGTGTTTCTCATGGACCATATTACGATGAACTCCAATTTAATTATCATGGTTATTTTCTTGTTGAAAAATATATTTTTGCAGTAACCAGCTCCTCCAAAAACGCACAGTGTCTCGAGAGCCAGGTAGTAAGTAAGTCCTATTGTTATTGTTATTATTACAATTACAAATATCAATGTCTAAAAGTGCCCGAATTTCTTTTTTCATTTGGATATACTCATCTCAGGTTAATAAATAGAAACAAATGGAAAGGGAAGAAAAATGGAGGCCTTTGAAGTAAAACGTTAAGAGTCTTCATCCCGGCGAAATTAAAATACCGCTAATTTTACAGTAATTATGAGATATCTTCAAATAGATAAAAGATAATTGAAATGTGGAACAAGAGCGCTCTAGACAATATTATTTTGCGTGAGGTACACCAAGTTGAAAAAGGTTGGGAAACACTGCCTTACCGCATGCCGTGCCATATATGGCACACACCCTATTTTCACTTTAGTTTTTGTGTGTGTGTGTGATTTATCAAAGGCACCAAATGACTGTTTTGTCTGCTGTGTGAGATATTGACATGTATGAATAAGAGATTCTGGTGTCATCTGACATGTTCTTTGAGAGTTGTAATGTGTCAAAAATGGTACTTATTTATTTCTCGTCGGAATTAATTGAAAAATCTAAAATTCAAGTTTTAATTCATTTTTCAAGTTCCCATGTGAGGGTTTCCAATACTGATTATTTTTTTCTCTAAAAGAAAAAAATCATGCAGAAAGGGGTCTAAAAAATACAATATGTATAATCTTCCAATCTTTTGTTTACATTATGCAATATCTATTATAAAATACCTCTTTTTTATGTCCATTTTAAGAATTGTAGTTAGATATACAATCTGCAATATCTCTAAGATTGCTATCCAACTGTCCCAAATTGTATGCTTTAAACACGGGTACTTGTGATACACGGCTGCAGAATTAATAAAGATCCAAAATAGGTGGTGCAGAGTAAGAGCTCACTCAAATGAGCTGGTCTTAAACTTTTGTTCAGTACTGTAATTAATTTAATTTAGTCTTGAATTTTTGTTAATTAGTTTATTAAGATGCTAAATAGGTACTGTATATATGTTCATAATATAGTATGTTTTGTTATCTGTATACTTGCTGTATTCTGTCACTGCAGGTAGAAATTAAGTGAAATTTTTCAAATTTTAGTTCCACGTTTATGCCGGCTAGGTTAAAGGAGACAGTGATGATGAGAAATGAATGAAAGGGTGGAATGAAGAAAGTGGGAGGGAACGGGAGAACTCACTACACGGTGTTTGCCCACCACAAATCTCACTTGGCGCGAGCTAGGATCGAACCAAGCACCTCATACATCAGAGACGATAGCTCTACCACTGAGCCACTGCGACCCACACTGCAGGTAGAATATCCATTTCATTTCTTACATAAATCTCTTTAATAATTGAGGGGGTTAGCGCAACAGTGGTCTAACCCACATTTTTAAAAATGGAGAAAAATCAAGTTAAACACATGTTTTTTTTTTTTGTACAATATAACAGAAGAAAGCACAAGTGGCTGAATGTGTCATACATTGTACATACATATATTGTACAAAAAACACATGTGTTTAAGTTTAACTTGATTTTTCTCTATTTTAAAAATATGTGAGTTAGACCACTCTTGCGCTCACCCCCTCAATTAGTACAATGGACATTTCACAAATCGAATAGATTTCCGATGATTTTGTTCATATTGTCAAGATCTCATTGTCTCACAGAATATAATGTAGTAGAAAATATTTTTTGGGTTTATTTTTATTTTGAAGTTAATTTTTTAAATACAACAAAACGTTAAGTTATAACTATTTTAAGAATTTTTGAAGATGCTTTGATTATAAAAGATTGAAATTAGAGTAATACAAAATAGTTGCTTTTGGAATTTGAGAAGTTCCTAGGTATTAATATACCATAATCAAAATATAAATAGAGAATACACACATTTATTTATTTATTTCATAACGACAACACAACAAACTTAATACTCAGTTATAGCGTCGTGTATACAATTATCTATCATACACTATTATACATTCATTATTATTGATACACAAATATACCGGTATGTCGTTTAATTATGTAGAAGTTATTGCCTGGCAATTGTTTTGAATTTGTTTACGGACATACTGAATAACGTCTACTACACGAAATCTAATCATGTCGTTATATGAAGCACACATTCTCCAAAGAGGAGACATGTAATATGTTAGTTCTTGCTTTTCTACAATAGAATGTCCTAGTGTTTGCTGTTCTAGTCTTATCTGTTTCAACACGTAATAATACTTCTGAAACTAATTCTGAATAATCAATTTTACCGTTTAATAATTTATGTAAGGACAACAAATAACAAAAACTAATATCTTTTTTCTAATGTTTGAAAACTAAAATTGGTTACTAAATCTTTATAGGGGACATAAAGAATCATCCTTCAAATAAAAATAAGCTTTGTTTATTTCCGTATGGGAACTATTAAATCTCAAGTAGGATTTATATATGTCACCTGTGCGAAAAAAAAAAAAAAAAAAAAAAAACATTTTCGAAAAACAAACGGAAATAAGTGTATAAGTATTTTATAATGTAATTTATGATCTGACCGTCTGGAAATCTAAACAATGGAAGTTTGGAAAACGAAAGAGTGAAATTTCTCTGAACATAATATAAATATTCTTTAATCATACATTCAGAAGTATATATATATAAAAGCACGGGTATACTGCACTGTTGCAGAGAGACATACATGTAAGGAAGTTTAGATAAAAGGTATTTATAATTAAATATGCAAATCGTGTGAGAGCATTCATTAATACAAGTGGAAAAATTAGCATAATTTGTTTTGTATTCTTTCGTGTGCCTCTAAGTTTTCATTTATAAAACAAAAATACATTTCTTTTATTTGCTTTAATAAAAGACATTAAAGAAACAGGCTGCACTGTTGTAACACCTCTTTTAATAATAATGTGATGTTAGAATAGCTGAACTAAGTACGTGGTAAGTACATGTTTCGCCAATCTGTAATTGTCCTAAAACGCCAGCCTAACGAATATACGCAGCTTTCCGTAAAGCTTGAATACATCATACAACAAATAAAATTACAGTACTAAACCTTTATTATTATTTTTTTACTAAAAAAATTGAATAATGAAACAATATTTTTTTTTCAAAAAATAATTATCGTTAATTTTGATCAATCACCTAATTGTAGATTGCACGCGTTTGTGACTTTTTAAAAGAAAAAGAAAAAACGATAATATGTGCATTTTTTTAATGTGAAAGGAAACACATATAAGTGCATTCTCACTCTCTGAAAAAAAAAATCCAAACAAACTGCCTAAAAACGTGAGTGTTACAAACTTATAATTACAAAGTATCGTACATTTACAGTCATGATTTCAAATTATAAATTAATCAGTTAATTAGGTTTTCATGCTTCAAATTGTTTAGTGTTATTAAACTTCGAGATTATTACAATCACTTTATCGGTTTCCCTGAATCTCCTATCGTAGGTAAGTATATATATATATATGGCCGGAATTAGGGGGTGTAAAGGTGCACGTGCAGCCCCCCTTCGTTGTAAATATGCACTATCCTAAATAAGAAGCTAGCAGTGAAAATACCAACACTTTCCGAAACTTTCTACCATCACGTTTCCGTTTGGGGCTTAAAAGAAAGTAGAGCTTTGCCAAAGCAAATAGTTTAAGTCAAGTTTCAAAAGGTTGAATGAAAAGAATTCACCAAGCAAAATTCACTTGACAAATATAGCATTTGTCAAGTAGGGAAGAAAACATAAGCCAGGAGCAGAGAACATTATTTTCTTGCGTAAAATTCTTTAAAATATTTTCCTCCGCTCTATGCATCAGTGGAGTCAGGGATAAAGAATATTGTCACATGCAACTTTGAAGAATTTCAGTGTAATTGGTTATGTTGGTAGTTATTGGTGCACCCCCTTAGACAATCCTGGATCCGGCCCGGTATATATACTAACAAAAGTGCCTGTTCTTCGCACGGGAAAAGTAAGTCTTAAAGAGTACAAACCAGGATATTCAACGAACTTAAGAAGTTCGTTAATGAATTCTCTATGTCTGTGTCTGTATATGTCTATTATTTGCGAATTTTTCAATTTTGAGTCCTCCATTCGATAGAGCATCAAAAACTATCTGAGGAAGTGATTAAATTTTTCGCTTCACTCTTACCGTTCCAAAGTGGCCAAACAATGGCCGATTCCCGGAGATTTAAGGAGTCATATCTCGGGAACCGTGAGTTATGGAGAGATGATATTGGCGTTGATCAATACCTATTCAATTTTGAGCCCTCCATTCGATAGAACATCAAAAACTATCTGGGAAAGTGATGGAATTTTTCGCTTCACTCTTACCGTTCCAAAGTGGCCAAACAATGGCCGATTCCCGGAGATTTAAGGAGTCATATCTCGGGAACCGTGAGTTATGGAGAGATGATATTGGCGTTGATCAATACCTATTCAATTTTGAGTCCTCCATTCGATAGAGCATCAAAAACTATCTGAGAAAGTGATTAAATTTTTCGCTTCACTCTTACCGTTCCAAAGTGGCCAAACAATGGCCGATTCCCGGAGATTTAAGGAGTCATATCTCGGGAACCGTGAGTTATGGAGAGATGATATTGGCGTTGATCAATACCTATTCAATTTTGAGTCCTCCATTCGATAGAGCATCAAAAACTATCTGAGAGAGTGATAAAAATTTTCGCTTCACTCTTACCGTTCCAAAGTGGCCAAACAATGGCCGATTCCCGGAGATTTAAGGAGTCATATCTCGGGAACCGTGAGTTATGGAGAGATGATATTGGCGTTGATCAATACCTATTCAATTTTGAGTCCTCCATTCGATAGAACATCAAAAACTATCTGAGAGAGTGATTAAATTTTTCGCTTCACTCTTACCGTTCCAAAGTGGCCAAACAATGGCCGATTCCCGGAGATTTAAGGAGTCATATCTCGGGAACCGTGAGTTATGGAGAGATGATATTGGCGTTGATCAATACCTATTCAATTTTGAGTCCTCCATTCGATAGAGCATCAAAAACTATCTGAGAAAGTGATTAAATTTTTCGCTTCACTCTTACCGTTCCAAAGTGGCCAAACAATGGCCGATTCCCGGAGATTTAAGGAGTCATATCTCGGGAACCGTGAGTTATGGAGAGATGATATTGGCGTTGATCAATACCTATTCAATTTTGAGTCCTCCATTCGATAGAGCATCAAAAACTATCTGAGAAACTGATTAAATTTTTCGCTTCACTCTTACCGTTCCAAAGTGGCCAAACAATGGCCGATTCCCGGAGATTTAAGGAGTCATATCTCGGGAACCGTGAGTTATGGAGAGATGATATTGGCGTTGATCAATACCTATTCAATTTTGAGGCCTCCATTCGATAGAACATCAAAAACTATCTGAGAGAGTGATAAAAATTTTCGCTTCACTCTTACCGTTCCAAAGTGGCCAAACAATGGCCGATTCCCGGAGATTTAAGGAGTCATATCTCGGGAACCGTGAGTTATGGAGAGATGATATTGGCGTTGATCAATACCTATTCAATTTTGAGTCCTCCATTCGATAGAGCATCAAAAACTATCTGAGAAAGTGATTAAATTTTTCGCTTCACTCTTACCGTTCCAAAGTGGCCAAACAATGGCCGATTCCCGGAGATTTAAGGAGTCATATCTCGGGAACCGTGAGTTATGGAGAGATGATATTGGCGTTGATCAATACCTATTCAATTTTGAGTCCTCCATTCGATAGAGCATCAAAAACTATCTGAGAAAGTGATGGAATTTTTCGCTTCACTCTTACTGTTCCAAAGTGGCCAAACAATGGCCGATTCCCGGAGATTTAAGGAGTCATATCTCGGGAACCGTGAGTTATGGAGAGATGATATTGGCGTTGATCAATACCTATTCAATTTTGAGTCCTCCATTCGATAGAGCATCAAAAACTATCTGAGAAAGTGATTAAATTTTTCGCTTCACTCTTACCGTTCCAAAGTGGCCAAACAATGGCCGATTCCCGGAGATTTAAGGAGTCATATCTCGGGAACCGTGAGTTATGGAGAGATGATATTGGCGTTGATCAATACCTATTCAATTTTGAGCCCTCCATTCGATAGAGCATCAAAAACTATCTGAGAAAGTGATGGAATTTTTCGCTTCACTCTTACTGTTCCAAAGTGGCCAAACAATGGCCGATTCCCGGAGATTTAAGGAGTCATATCTCGGGAACCGTGAGTTATGGAGAGATGATATTGGCGTTGATCAATACCTATTCAATTTTGAGTCCTCCATTCGATAGAGCATCAAAAACTATCTGAGAAAGTGATTAAATTTTTCGCTTCACTCTTACCGTTCCAAAGTGGCCAAACAATGGCCGATTCCCGGAGATTTAAGGAGTCATATCTCGGGAACCGTGAGTTATGGAGAGATGATATTGGCGTTGATCAATACCTATTCAATTTTGAGCCCTCCATTCGATAGAGCATCAAAAACTATCTGAGAAAGTGATGGAATTTTTCGCTTCACTCTTACCGTTCCAAAGTGGCCAAACAATGGCCGATTCCCGGAGATTTAAGGAGTCATATCTCGGGAACCGTGAGTTATGGAGAGATGATATTGGCGTTGATCAATACCTATTCAATTTTGAGCCCTCCATTCGATAGAGCATCAAAAACTATCTGAGAAAGTGATGGAATTTTTCGCTTCACTCTTACCGTTCCAAAGTGGCCAAACAATGGCCGATTCCCGGAGATTTAAGGAGTCATATCTCGGGAACCGTGAGTTATGGAGAGATGATATTGGCGTTGATCAATACCTATTCAATTTTGAGTCCTCCATTCGATAGAGCATCAAAAACTATCTGAGAAAGTGATTAAATTTTTCGCTTCACTCTTACCGTTCCAAAGTGGCCAAACAATGGCCGATTCCCGGAGATTTAAGGAGTCATATCTCGGGAACCGTGAGTTATGGAGAGATGATATTGGCGTTGATCAATACCTATTCAATTTTGAGCCCTCCATTCGATAGAGCATCAAAAACTATCTGAGAAAGTGATGGAATTTTTCGCTTCACTCTTACCGTTCCAAAGTGGCCAAACAATGGCCGATTCCCGGAGATTTAAGGAGTCATATCTCGGGAACCGTGAGTTATGGAGAGATGATATTGGCGTTGATCAATACCTATTCAATTTTGAGTCCTCCATTCGATAGAGCATCAAAAACTATCTGAGAAAGTGATTAAATTTTTCGCTTCACTCTTACCGTTCCAAAGTGGCCAAACAATGGCCGATTCCCGGAGATTTAAGGAGTCATATCTCGGGAACCGTGAGTTATGGAGAGATGATATTGGCGTTGATCAATACCTATTCAATTTTGAGTCCTCCATTCGATAGAGCATCAAAAACTATCTGAGAAAGTGATTAAATTTTTCGCTTCACTCTTACCGTTCCAAAGTGGCCAAACAATGGCCGATTCCCGGAGATTTAAGGAGTCATATCTCGGGAACCGTGAGTTATGGAGAGATGATATTGGCGTTGATCAATACCTATTCAATTTTGAGTCCTCCATTCGATAGAGCATCAAAAACTATCTGAGAAAGTGATTAAATTTTTCGCTTCACTCTTACCGTTCCAAAGTGGCCAAACAATGGCCGATTCCCGGAGATTTAAGGAGTCATATCTCGGGAACCGTGAGTTATGGAGAGATGATATTGGCGTTGATCAATACCTATTCAATTTTGAGCCCTCCATTCGATAGAGCATCAAAAACTATCTGAGAAAGTGATGGAATTTTTCGCTTCACTCTTACCGTTCCAAAGTGGCCAAACAATGGCCGATTCCCGGAGATTTAAGGACTCGAGGACCGTGAGTTATGGAGAGATGATATTGGCGTTGATCAATACCTATTCAATTTTGAGCCCTCCATTCGATAGAGCATCAAAAACTATCTGAGAAAGTGATGGAATTTTTCGCTTCACTCTTACCGTTCCAAAGTGGCCAAACAATGGCCGATTCCCGGAGATTTAAGGAGTCATATCTCGGGAACCGTGAGTTATGGAGAGATGATATTGGCGTTGATCAATACCTATTCAATTTTGAGTCCTCCATTCGATAGAGCATCAAAAACTATCTGAGAAAGTGATTAAATTTTTCGCTTCACTCTTACCGTTCCAAAGTGGCCAAACAATGGCCGATTCCCGGAGATTTAAGGAGTCATATCTCGGGAACCGTGAGTTATGGAGAGATGATATTGGCGTTGATCAATACCTATTCAATTTTGAGTCCTCCATTCGATAGAGCATCAAAAACTATCTGAGAAAGTGATTAAATTTTTCGCTTCACTCTTACCGTTCCAAAGTGGCCAAACAATGGCCGATTCCCGGAGATTTAAGGAGTCATATCTCGGGAACCGTGAGTTATGGAGAGATGATATTGGCGTTGATCAATACCTATTCAATTTTGAGTCCTCCATTCGATAGAGCATCAAAAACTATCTGAGAAAGTGATTAAATTTTTCGCTTCACTCTTACCGTTCCAAAGTGGCCAAACAATGGCCGATTCCCGGAGATTTAAGGAGTCATATCTCGGGAACCGTGAGTTATGGAGAGATGATATTGGCGTTGATCAATACCTATTCAATTTTGAGCCCTCCATTCGATAGAGCATCAAAAACTATCTGAGAAAGTGATGGAATTTTTCGCTTCACTCTTACCGTTCCAAAGTGGCCAAACAATGGCCGATTCCCGGAGATTTAAGGAGTCATATCTCGGGAACCGTGAGTTATGGAGAGATGATATTGGCGTTGATCAATACCTATTCAATTTTGAGCCCTCCATTCGATAGAGCATCAAAAACTATCTGAGAAAGTGATGGAATTTTTCGCTTCACTCTTACCGTTCCAAAGTGGCCAAACAATGGCCGATTCCCGGAGATTTAAGGAGTCATATCTCGGGAACCGTGAGTTATGGAGAGATGATATTGGCGTTGATCAATACCTATTCAATTTTGAGTCCTCCATTCGATAGAGCATCAAAAACTATCTGAGAAAGTGATTAAATTTTTCGCTTCACTCTTACCGTTCCAAAGTGGCCAAACAATGGCCGATTCCCGGAGATTTAAGGAGTCATATCTCGGGAACCGTGAGTTATGGAGAGATGATATTGGCGTTGATCAATACCTATTCAATTTTGAGCCCTCCATTCGATAGAGCATCAAAAACTATCTGAGAAAGTGATGGAATTTTTCGCTTCACTCTTACCGTTCCAAAGTGGCCAAACAATGGCCGATTCCCGGAGATTTAAGGAGTCATATCTCGGGAACCGTGAGTTATGGAGAGATGATATTGGCGTTGATCAATACCTATTCAATTTTGAGCCCTCCATTCGATAGAGCATCAAAAACTATCTGAGAAAGTGATGGAATTTTTCGCTTCACTCTTACCGTTCCAAAGTGGCCAAACAATGGCCGATTCCCGGAGATTTAAGGAGTCATATCTCGGGAACCGTGAGTTATGGAGAGATGATATTGGCGTTGATCAATACCTATTCAATTTTGAGCCCTCCATTCGATAGAGCATCAAAAACTATCTGAGAAAGTGATGGAATTTTTCGCTTCACTCTTACCGTTCCAAAGTGGCCAAACAATGGCCGATTCCCGGAGATTTAAGGAGTCATATCTCGGGAACCGTGAGTTATGGAGAGATGATATTGGCGTTGATCAATACCTATTCAATTTTGAGCCCTCCATTCGATAGAGCATCAAAAACTATCTGAGAAAGTGATGGAATTTTTCGCTTCACTCTTACCGTTCCAAAGTGGCCAAACAATGGCCGATTCCCGGAGATTTAAGGAGTCATATCTCGGGAACCGTGAGTTATGGAGAGATGATATTGGCGTTGATCAATACCTATTCAATTTTGAGCCCTCCATTCGATAGAGCATCAAAAACTATCTGAGAAAGTGATTAAATTTTTCGCTTCACTCTTACCGTTCCAAAGTGGCCAAACAATGGCCGATTCCCGGAGATTTAAGGAGTCATATCTCGGGAACCGTGAGTTATGGAGAGATGATATTGGCGTTGATCAATACCTATTCAATTTTGAGCCCTCCATTCGATAGAGCATCAAAAACTATCTGAGAAAGTGATGGAATTTTTCGCTTCACTCTTACCGTTCCAAAGTGGCCAAACAATGGCCGATTCCCGGAGATTTAAGGAGTCATATCTCGGGAACCGTGAGTTATGGAGAGATGATATTGGCGTTGATCAATACCTATTCAATTTTGAGCCCTCCATTCGATAGAGCATCAAAAACTATCTGAGAAAGTGATTAAATTTTTCGCTTCACTCTTACCGTTCCAAAGTGGCCAAACAATGGCCGATTCCCGGAGATTTAAGGAGTCATATCTCGGGAACCGTGAGTTATGGAGAGATGATATTGGCGTTGATCAATACCTATTCAATTTTGAGCCCTCCATTCGATAGAGCATCAAAAACTATCTGAGAAAGTGATTAAATTTTTCGCTTCACTCTTACCGTTCCAAAGTGGCCAAACAATGGCCGATTCCCGGAGATTTAAGGACTCGAGGACCGTGAGTTATGGAGAGATGATATTGGCGTTGATCAATACCTATTCAATTTTGAGCCCTCCATTCGATAGAGCATCAAAAACTATCTGAGAAAGTGATTAAATTTTTCGCTTCACTCTTACCGTTCCAAAGTGGCCAAACAATGGCCGATTCCCGGAGATTTAAGGAGTCATATCTCGGGAACCGTGAGTTATGGAGAGATGATATTGGCGTTGATCAATACCTATTCAATTTTGAGCCCTCCATTCGATAGAGCATCAAAAACTATCTGAGAAAGTGATTAAATTTTTCGCTTCACTCTTACCGTTCCAAAGTGGCCAAACAATGGCCGATTCCCGGAGATTTAAGGAGTCATATCTCGGGAACCGTGAGTTATGGAGAGATGATATTGGCGTTGATCAATACCTATTCAATTTTGAGCCCTCCATTCGATAGAGCATCAAAAACTATCTGAGAAAGTGATTAAATTTTTCGCTTCACTCTTACCGTTCCAAAGTGGCCAAACAATGGCCGATTCCCGGAGATTTAAGGAGTCATATCTCGGGAACCGTGAGTTATGGAGAGATGATATTGGCGTTGATCAATACCTATTCAATTTTGAGCCCTCCATTCGATAGAGCATCAAAAACTATCTGAGAAAGTGATGGAATTTTTCGCTTCACTCTTACCGTTCCAAAGTGGCCAAACAATGGCCGATTCCCGGAGATTTAAGGAGTCATATCTCGGGAACCGTGAGTTATGGAGAGATGATATTGGCGTTGATCAATACCTATTCAATTTTGAGCCCTCCATTCGATAGAGCATCAAAAACTATCTGAGAAAGTGATTAAATTTTTCGCTTCACTCTTACCGTTCCAAAGTGGCCAAACAATGGCCGATTCCCGGAGATTTAAGGACTCGAGGACCGTGAGTTATGGAGAGATGATATTGGCGTTGATC
>NW_027656977.1:0-48657 GCF_964235325.1 Thermobia domestica | reverse complement strand
GCCATGGTTATCAGTTTTCTCAGCTCCGATATAGAGAAGATAATTTGAAAGTAATATTGGATGCCACCAGAATTACCCATTGTTCCAACGGGGAGGATGAGTTTTATGCAATATACAGGGTGGCCCAAAAGTAGGTATACAGTCCCGTACTGATCAGCTCACTGTACTATATGTCATTTCTAAAAGGTAGATCTAGTATCTTTATTATTTGTTCTTAACGTCTTTTTACTTATAACTTAACTCCGGAACAGCCAAAGCAAATAAATCCATAATCTAGAATATTATATTTGATCAATGCAGGGGTGTATAGGTACTTTTTGGCCACGCTGTATAAATAAGAAATAGCAACGCCTTCGGCGTTGTTCCTCTCAAGATAAGTGGAATAAATAAATATAGAAGAGCAATGCCTCCGGCCTCCAGCTTCTGTTTCCTTTTTTTTCTTCTCTAAACTTGAATTCAAATATGACCGTGGTTGTCATCAATCAGTTTATTGACCCTGAAAACTTTGGATTCGACCTAATATCGGCTATTTTGGACTTATTCGCCCCACCATCTTTCTGACAATGGAGTAAAACTTGGAATGGAACAGTGTTGGATGTGTCACTCATTATTCGTCTCAGTGACACCGAAAACTTCGAATTTCACACTAATATCGATCATATTTTACTTGTTATCTTTCGCGGTGTCCGAAGCCCCCCCCCCTCCTCCATGACGATATGGTGTAAAGTTGAACTTAAATTGCATTAGAAGTGTTATTATTTATCTCAGCGATCTCGAAAACCATGAATTTTATTAATGTCTGGCTTCTTGGGTATCTATAATCTTCGTTTATACACTCCGCATAAACCCCGACTGTAAATCTAAAAAAGGTCAAGGTTCGTATGCGGCTAGATCTGGTAAAGATGTATTTGTGTACAACGTTCGGTCGTTCTGTGTCTTTTTTTTTTTTTTTTTTTTTTTTTTTTTGAAAAACTTATAACAGATAGACAATTGCAAACACACACACACACACATAATTAATTAGCTCCTGGCGTAAGTATACATGAGCTTATAGTTTCACTCCAGATGTGAAACCAGAGAAAGCCAAACCGGATTTTTTTTTTTAATTCTCCAATAATTTTTCCTCAATTTAGTCTTGCAGGCATTAGTATCTGATCGAATTTTGCTCGTAACTTCAGGGTCAGGAGGTAAGAATAATTTCTGTACGCTATGAATAGGTTTCTAAATCTTCAGGTGTAAAAGAATTGTCTACGTATCAGTAGCGGCTCGATACCATAATCTGAGGTAGTTCTGCACAGTTTGTTTTTTGTATATTAAATTTCCCTTTTTCAGCAATTAATTATAAAATGTACACGAACCGCATATCTTTTAGCACTAATCGTTATACGTAAATGACAATTATAATTGAAATTAACAAACATATATATATATATATATATATATATATATATATATATATATACAACTTTACTGTATCGCAACCAAAATACTATTGTTTTGATTATTGAATGTCAGTGGCGTATTTAGGATTTTGTTTCGGAGGAGCTATACTCAGCATATGAATAAGCACTTAATTTTTCCTTTTTGATGCCTACAAGTTTAAATGAATTTCGGGGGATCTTGACCCCGATAGCTCCTCCCTAAATACGCCACTGTTGCGTGTAACAAACTTTAAAAATACCATATCCATATCGTAAGAAACATCTGTTTTCAGATACCATAACAATTTCGGATTCACGTAATATCTACAGGTAGAAATTTTATTAATACTACTGAATTATAAATATTTTATCGTTTGTAAATAAAGTCTATCTGACGTGCTTCTGCTGTACAAAATGTCCTATTACTCTATCATTAAAGTTCGGCATGATGGATATGAAATCACCTCCATTGATAAGGCAGCTAAAGCATTGATTCTTCCCTGACATATTGTGCTTCTCGAAAATGTTTTAACTATTTTAAAATTAGAGAAGTATCGTTCTGCTTCAGCTATTGTCGTTTGGGTAATTAGAAGAATTTCCAAAAGGTTTATGGTTTCCTTAAAATTGTCACACAAATTGTGTTTGTTCAGAAAATTTGCACAAACTTGAACATGGAATACTATTACTTTCAAAGCGCATAACAATTACACTCTACACTGAACACCGTTATCCAAAACAAGGGAAGGGAGCCTCATGTACATCACGTCGTACATCTTCGGCTTCTTCGGAAGTATTCGTGAGTTCTGAGCTGCTCGGAGTGCAGCTCTAGTAAATCCTATCCAAGAAACAAGGAAAATGTAATACAGTGCGGCTGATGAAGATTTCGGTTTCAATGCTAAAGCATAGGGCAATCCGTGCACAGTTCTTGCAATATTATTAAGCTTCAGAAGATGTTGCCAGTAATTCTACGATATGTAGCATATCCAGCAGTACAATTTCAGGACACCGTTAGACCAAATATCATCATTAAATGTCATTACCTTGATTAAATTAAACACAATTCAACTCAATTGAAAATACCTTTATACCACTAAAATAGCTGGTAGTTCTGCAGCTCTGCAGCACTTATAGGCAAGCCGCCCCTGCTACGTATACATATCTTAGAATCTTTGTAGAAAAGAGGGTTCTTTCCGATAATCACACGTAGATGTACTATTGTCAGGACAAGAACGTCTGTCCGCATTTTTGAGTTGAAAAAAGCTTTGCTTATTAGGCTAAAGGAGACGATGTTGATGAGAAATGAATGAAATGGTTGAATGAATAAAGTGGAAGGAAAGGGAAAACACCAAGAAAACATACGATGTTTGTCCACCACAAAGCTCACTTGGCAAGAACTGGGATCAAACGGAGGACCCCATGCACCAGAGGAAAACGCTCTACTACTGAGCCCCCGCGGCCCCCGCATTTTGGAGTTGTACGCTATTGAAAGTTGTCCGATAACGAAGGCTTTACTGTATTTGGTGTGACCATAACTTTGAAGAGAAATATTAAGACCCAAACATTATTTGTTTCATTTTCTCAACATGGTAAAACGAATCAAACGTTGTCATTTATTTACATTCGAACAACTTTTTGAAGTATGTAGATTGGTGCAGAAACTACATTATTTTTGAAATAATGTCCTCCATTCGATAAACAACCTATTAATTTATTCATGCCTCCTAAAAGCCATGTATATAATGTATTTTATTTCAGTCATTTACATTATTTCGCAAGCAATGTTAAGTGCAAATGTTATATGTACTACAGCTAAAATTATCTTAATGGTTCTCTCTTTCTACAAGCAACACCAAGAAATTATTCCATTAGAAATAGAAGCTTTATAGGAACGGAAAATTCTGATGTTAATGTTTTGTAAAAATTACTAAAAGGAAATTGTTAAATAAAGTTTACTTAAATTAGCTTTACACATGAAGTGGAAAATGAATAGCAAGATGCGCATTTACCCTTCTTTCTTTTGTCTATAAGTACCTGTATCAAACTAAGTTTGTCATCATTTTCTTTACGTGAAGATTCACCAAACGAGCTATATCATTTAAACCCAAAACTTACGCTGGATCACAACACTTAACAAATTAGTACATAGTTGATAATTAGATATAGCACAAAATTTAATATGTTATGCAATGAGGAATTTTTAACAAACTAATTGTGGGAGCGAAATGGAATATGTTCTATAAAGTGCAACATTGAACTAAGTGAGTAACTAGCAGAGTTTAAATTTGTCCAAATCACGAATACCATTAAATTCAAAATTCTATAGTTAGACTAAATAAAATGCATGTTCACAATCCAAACTGATGGGAAATTTTCTGAAGTAGTTTTTACCACATTTTCAGATTCGTTTCTAAAAGTTTCTCCACCTATGAGTTCATTTACGGATTCTTAAAAGCTCTTTTTCACAAAAAGAAAAGGATGAAACGATATATATCGCGCAAATACCTAGGAAATTACTTGTAATAGTCTAATTGGTTCCAAAGGAAGGTAGTTATGATCAATAACGTTCTGAGAGACAATTTGTTTGAACAATATTATGTAAGTTATTATTATTATTATTATTATTATTATTATTATTATTATTATTATTATTATTATTATTATTATTATTATTATTATTATTATAAATCATCTGTCTTCTCTTTATTAACTAGAACAAAATATACTACAAGATTACTAAGTGTTTCTATTAACATTGTTCTCACGCAAAGAAGGTTTTTGAAAATGTACTCGAAGTAATAAAATCATTGACATCTGTCAAGACTAATTTTCAAAAAAAAAGATGAGGTTTTCTCTCAGTTTCTACTATCTCCTATGTGGCAAACACATTTTATGTAAATTCTGGAAGAAACAGTAACATGCGCACAGTATCTGAACTTAAGCAACATGTTACCACTACACAAAATCGTATTTAACTTGTACGAAACATACAACAAACTTCAAGAAAAGGATAAAATGAGAGACAGGCCTATTGACTATGTAACATTGATGCGGACTAATAGAACATGTCTAGAGAATTAAATTTCGCTTTTAAGAATGTCCCGAGTCATTCTTGCATTAATATGTAAATATGCTTAACTCAACTCCTGCATTGGTTGCTTGGCTTAAATATATTATTATCTTATAAATATGCCGTGATATTGTTCCAGTTTCAGTTAAAGCATAAATGTTAGCTTCGTGTTCCTTAGTCTTCCTTAATCTTAAAATGTTAGCCAAATGTGAATTGGAAATTATCCATATTAGTAGGCAGGGCAACAGACTGAAGTAAATATTTTGTTTCCCAAACACGGCATTACTTTGAAGCTGTAAAAAATTATTAGTAATTGACTGCAATAACTGTAGCATATACTGTGTGTTGTTTCATAGCAAATGACTAATATTTGTTATTGATCGTCAAACTTAATTATGAAAAAACTTTCATTAAGCAAACTGCAAGAATTATTGTAAAAAAAATCCAAATGATGAAGAAAGACTGATTTGCTGTCTGAAAAGATTGGGTAGGCTGGTTAGTGATTAGGAATCTCCCGTTGCTCCACTGCAAGCCAAGACGGAAAGGAACCGTTAACTCCAGTGCAAGCAAAAGTTTTGGGTTTTGGGTGAGATACTTCCTAGGTTCCACTCCAAGCTAAGAAAGGGGATTTGACCAGTCAAAATTGACCGTTGTTTATGGAATCCTCTCAGTTACATCGGCGCTCCAAGTGAGGCACTGGCGCTACTGTTCCCTCGTCGTCATGTGAGTAGTGATGTCACTGTAGTTTCCGCTGTCTCCAGCTGTAGTACTCCAAAGTAAAAGTTGCATCTAGTAGTTTATAAATAGGAGCACATGTTGAATGCTTTCAAACACATGTACGTGGGATATTACAATATTTTTAATGTTGTAATTTTTTGACATATTTTCTCTTTCATTTTCTCTGTTAGAAAATGCGGTAGAAATGACACAATGATATAATATTTTGTGTTTGGATAATGATTGATATTTCAGATCGTCGTCTGAATATAAATAAATGTTAAGCAAACATTTGACATTGCATAACTTCAAATAACACTCTCGTAATTAAACATTATATATATTAAGTTGAGGTCTGTGAAAATGTAGATATCATGAACTGTCATGAATGAGAGCTTTCATCAAAGCTAGCAACATTAATAAAATCGTAATTATTTGTTTTGTGTGTAGAATAGATATGTAGCCGTTCCGTTCCTGCTTGATGTTCGTCCATGGTAAGGTTAGTATCATCTTCCGAACATTGATTAGGGATGGTAGAAAGGCGTCCTTTTAAATTCTTCCGTCTCCCTACCTTTGTATACAGGACTAAAGGTATAGAAGCTTCAGCAGGAAGACCAAGAACACACCCGAAGCAGATAATGACTCTAAGACAAATTGCATTTCCTGATGGGAAGGCAGAAGTATTTCGCAGAAATGATAACTTACATAACGAAGCTTAAAGCTTCCTCATAAATGCACACTAATAATTAGCAATATAATTAGTCTAATTATCTTGTGCAAAATTTACACTTGCCGAGCATGGGTATAAAAACCCAGAAAAACGTGATCCTAGACTTATTGAAAGTAACGTAACTGTACGTAGTAAGAAACCAAGAAGGTAGTATATAATCCTAATTTAAGACCTATCTTCGGACTAGTGCTCAATTTTCAAGTTCATCATCCAGCTAAAGCCAACCTGTAATTCAATAACATGTCAAACAAAAGCCACTTTTAACTGTGGTAATAACGATGAATAAAAATAGTTCGTTTCTATTTCTGCAAGAAACGTATAATTGAAAAGTGAATTGAAACAAGATGCCTCTTTATGTACTTTCGTTCTTTTCAATTGGGCTTCAAACCGGCTGAGGCAGAATTCCTCTTTCCAGTAGACATCATAATTAATGAATTTTACCCAAGGAACACAAATAATAATTTTCATTTCTGAAGAAGATTCAAACGTGTCAAATTAAAATATTAAATAAAACAAATAAACTTCAAAATTTTATAAAGTATGTTAAGTTCCTTGGACAGGCATTTAATGCTATTATTAAGCAATTAAACGTAAAGTAAACTGATATTGATATTTAAAAATTTGCTTTTTCGGCATAACTATGATATAAATATCAATTGCAACGTATAACGTTCGAACCTGTAAGAAATAACTTCTAATACTTTTACTTTGTAAGACAGATTTACTACCCTCGATATCTGATTGCTTCAAAGTTCCTTAGGCGGTGCGATATAGTAGAAACAATGTGACAAACTACAGAGCAAACTATAAAATAACACAGAAATAGTCTCAGTATGTTAAAAGTATATTCTCTCTGATAACTATATGATCATTTATACATTCTTCTTCGAATAGTGAGGAATGGTGGTTCATTTTGCAAAGGGTCTCTGGTTGGATACCCGGCCAAGTAAAATTATGGTGGTCAACATCAATCCATCCATCACCATACACTTAACATAATTATCCATCTACTTTAGCTTAAAGTGCATAATCGTGGAACATTGAACTAAAAGGATGCATTTAGCTTTTTTATAGGTACTCTTAATTATAACCATAGTGTTTTGGTGATATACGATGCATTACATTCAGCAATATTTGTCAAACACATCTCTCCACGGATTACCAGAACTTTCCAGAAGAAGGAGAAGGTTCACGGACAGGTATGCTTGGTCTTCCCTCTATTATAATATTTCTCTTCAAGTGTTTTGCCTATCAAGTCATAAAATTATACTATACCTTCAACATTTGATTACTGTGAGTGATACAATTATATTATTTCACCAGCGCTTTCAGAGTAAACTTCTTTGAATTTAATTTATCACCATTACCGATTGTTTCTTGATTATAGTTGAATAATCCTCCTCAGTACTAATTCTACATATATATGAAACGCGAACGAACAGTTTAACGTAAAATCTAAGCTACTTGTGTTTCAATATCAAGGATATCATGGAGGTCAGGTGCTAAAGGCAAATATATATGCCCTATTTGGAAATTTATAAGCACCATAGCCATGTTCAGAAATAATTGTATGCACCTTTCCCGTCGTACTAAGGATTTGGCTAACGGGTGATAATAATTTACGTATTCAGTAGAACGTTTGTGATATTAAAGATGCAAGACAAGAGTTCCTCACAGGATTGTCCAAATGCATTATGAAAAAAATTTAAACAAATATGTGTCAATTATTTCTCTTACTTCTATTTGCTAATAAGTGTAAACGGGCCTTCATAGTGGCTATGACCTGCCTATATCGATACAGGTATTGGTTGTGGATAATGTAATCAAAATGTTCCTTAACACAGAATTTGTAATCTGTCGTTAGTCACATTCTAAATACAATGCGACACACGTAAAATTGTTTCTGAGTGTGACCTCAAATGTTAATTTATGTTATTAGATAATTAATTAAACAATTATGATAACTAATAGTATACATTTGATATAAAGTAAGATGATCATGAAAAAATATTTAGAATATAACTTTAAAATAACAAGTAAGATTATATAATCTACGAGCACTTTTTAAATATGAAACTTTCGTTGACATTGCACAATACAGATATAGTAATATGGTTGATAAGTTGCGTATCTTCAAATCCGACAACCCGCCTTTAATTTCTAATAGGATTAATATTTTAATGTTAAAACGTGGCTCAGTAATTTACCTAATTTATGATGTGGGTACAATCTAGAGATATTTCAACTTGAGACCTTGCGACTTCTAAATTTAAGAACCGGCACAATATACATTATTCTGCACAAGTAAGGGTAAGAATGAGTTCAATTGAGGTTTCCGATCGTGAGACACAGTGCAGTTCATACAAAATGGACATTTCTGTGCTAGGCAGATAATGTGGTAAAAGATAATCAAAGCATAGTAATGGTTAGATTGCTTATTCCATGTGCCGATGACTTAAATTGATGAAGCCTTAATTTCACATTCTTATAAATGATTTCGCAGTTATTATCTTCATCTTTACGTTTACAGATTCAGCTTCTATACAATATCCAAAAATCTAGAAAAAAGATCACTTTTCTATTTATTATGTTGATATTTCATTTAAAATGAAGTGTGTTATTAACTCTTGTAAATTCGAGATACCAATCTTTCCAATATGAATTCATTTCGCACGCACTTACCTTTTAATTAAGCATATCTAAACGAAATTCGTTTATATCATGAAGCTGCACTTTTTGAAATCTCATTTACCGTCGGAAACTAAACCCAACTAGTTTTCCAATTATGAAATGACACAACCTAACGCACAGAATATCCTTAATATATAATTGATAGGAAAAGGAATATATTATGAACAAACAATAATACAGCATATTGCGCTTATGAAAACTTTATGTGAAATTTACAAGTGTTTACGTAATTAAAATAAGAATAAAAACAAACAAATATTAGTTGTTCTCTACAAAGGATTTATATGTTTTAATAACATCTACACTTTAGTACAGAACATGCAGGTTACAACATGGCACACCTTAAAACTCTTGCAAGACAGAATAAAGAATAAGCAGAAATACTTCAAATATTAACGAGTTTAGATTACTTCTTAAAAATGAACCCATTCAATGTCCTTTTGCCTTTTCCACAACCTCCAAACAGATAAAGAAAACCCCTTTGGTTCATAATTCTTGCTATAGTCTTCATTCTTATTGAATCCGAGACTTCTGTCTAATGAGTAAAATAGTTTAGTGGCAAAATTCCTATCTAACTTTTGCGTAGATAAATTGATGCAAGGATCTGGAAATATGTGCATGAAACACTCATGGAAACGCTGAGACAATCCTGAATAGACTGATAAGAAACTAATCTTCAATATATCTAATATTGAATATATATCTAGTGTTTAATATTCATATAACGTTTAATATATAAACTACTTTTACCAAATTAACTCCTTAATTATGATTTATTAGAATGATTATCTAGTTTACAATTTAGTTCTCTATCATTAGAAAATATTTTTAACCGAAAATCAAATTGTAACCGAATCAATCGCAAGTTAAAATTTATGCATTCTGAAGTAAATCATTCTATAGATTCTAAAGTAATTTTTTCAAGAGTTACGAAGTTAAAAAACATTTATCATTCAGTCTCATTAAAATCGAAAGTTGAAATAGAAGAATATCAGAAACACATACACACCCTAATTGAATTTCTCGAAATTGATCGAAAGTAAATTTATCTCTTAAGAACCAAAAGGAATCTATAACTATTTTCCATTAAATTTGTTCGTATTTTTTGAGTGCTACAAAGTTAAGTTTTCAACTAACCCTTCTAAATGAGTTTCCTTAAGCTGGGCTTATTGTCAGTTAAATTTTCTTGTTTAACACCCAAAAATGGGTTTCCACTAAACCACTCAAACATGTTTCGAACTGATTTAGAGATAAAATGTTGGAATGACACTGAGTTTTTATACTTTCTTACGACTCAACTTTTTGTCTCATAATAGTATAATGTTATTTAATTTCATTATTTATTCCAGATTATTGTGGATATTTGCGTTCTTAATGTCCATCACGGCTGGGGTATATTGTGTTTTAATCGCCTGGCACAAATATCAACAAAACCCTACCGCTATATTCATTAAAATCAATGAATACGATCACCAAATTCCTCTACCAGCGATTTTTGTGTGTCTCAAAGATCCAACACTTAAGAGGAATTTAACAAGAGTTCTAAAGAAGTAAGTCATGTTTGTTTTCGTTTAACATTATACTGTAATTTAATATGATCATAGAATTAGAATTACAACACGGACCAGTTAGTATTTTGGTCAGATCATTTGGAAATAATCTTAATACGAGTTTTGTTGAATGTTTAGAACTTACTGACTTTACAGAATGATTTTTATACAAAGATGTGTCAAAAAGTAAAGCGAATTTTCAGTTTGCGGAAAAACGTGCAGAGAAACTTTATTATGTTGACACATGTTATCACACCAACATACGAGATAGGAAAGATTATGTTCCAAATATGGATTCCAACGTGAAATTAAATCATCTATGCCCTTTGCTCCAATGAAATGTTGCTCCAAGTTCCCTAACAAGCTGACAGTAATTTGTTGTGCTTATTCCAGTGTTCTACTGAGTCCGACTTCATAGCCGTGAAAACGAAGAACAAAGAAAAAGTGAATGGTCTCCCCTTCTCTCAACCAATGATGAAAATTTTCAGGAAAATTTTGAAATAGAACATTTTCTGGATTCACTAAAACGTACTCCACTTACTCCTACATCGTTTAGTCGTAAAGTTTATTTGTAATAAATATTGTCTGAAACAAAGTTTCATGAAGTAAAAATCTAACGATTCTTCATTTCAAATACTTGAATGTTTTCTTCAGTTAGAACTCACCTTTGATCTCTCAAAACCATATTTCGTCAGTTTA
Source organism: Thermobia domestica (assembly GCF_964235325.1). Classification (NCBI taxonomy): domain Eukaryota; kingdom Metazoa; phylum Arthropoda; class Insecta; order Zygentoma; family Lepismatidae; genus Thermobia; species Thermobia domestica. The sequence goes on along the minus strand of NW_027656977.1, from coordinate 37,782 downwards.
ATATACATAAGACGAAGTTTTCTCACAGTTTTGCTATTTTTCTTTATTTACATACTTGCAACATATACAAGCAGAGATAACATAAAGTACCTACTCTAAATTTTTGACTACCCAAAATTCCAGTTTAAGTAACTCATTAAAACAAGCAGTGAACATTTTCTGGATATAAACATCAAAATACTAGAAAATTTTCTGGTTGTCTTAAGCTAATTGCACGTTGCTGTCTTCACTTTCTTCCAGAGGAATTCAATTTTATAGCTCAATGTGTAGTTAAGTATAGTGGAAACTTTCCATCTAACATCACTATACATAATATTCAAAATTAGCCGGCTTATGAAAAGTTTACCACTTGTTTCCATATTGTAATGAAAATTTCCCGTTGCATAAAAATTCCTTTCTCTTGTTTCTACAGAACAATAAAACTTTCCGATTCATTAAAAGTTGTTCTGCTTTGTGCTTTAAAATTATAAAAATTTTGCGACTCATAAAAGGTTTTTCAATTTTTTAACACACGACAGAAAATGTTTCGATTCATGAAAATTTGTTTCACTTGTTCCTATATAGTACTAGAAATTTTCTTTGCCATGAAAATTTTCAGTTTCTTTAAACGATATTTTACCTTTTAACATTTCTATACCTGAAATCAATTAATTTTGTGGTTAATGAGGAATTGTTACTTGATCAGTGATATTGGTTTAGAACGGAAAATTTTCCGGGAAAATATAGCGGTAAATTTTACATTTCATATCAATACTCTCAACCTACTTTCTCTACACTAGCTGAGAGAAGTGCTGCGTCTCAGGGGGAAATTGACTAATATAAAAGATGCAGGACGCCCCTGGTTCTGAGTTAGTTCGTATATTTCTCCTCGCGGAGCTTGGTCTTATGTATTGGTCATCGTTCGGTCAACTGATTACTGTTCGTCAATAGAAGTTACTATTCTTCTGGTGGTAGGGTACTGACAGTTAGTAGTTGGATTGGAAGTTAGACGACACAACATAGAAACATGTACAACTTAGTTTCCAAGACCGGCATTGGACTTACTCATTTTTTTTGGCAACTATCTTAAAATTATGGGGCATTCGAACTTATTAATTTTCTGTTGTTTGTTTTTTCCTTTTGATTTCTCTTCAGCCTCGTTTTTAACAGGAATGAACTTGCACATGTACTCTTCAAGCATTGAGCGTTCAGAGGTTGAGTTTCAGGAACTTAGTATAGAATCTTGTAAAACTACATTTACAAAATTACGTCGTACATTTTATACATTTAACGTTTCTGTAACTTGTTCGACTCTATTAGTTGAACATTTGAATTTCCGTCATCTTTAATGTGATCAATAGAAATTTCAAATTTCCGGCTCAAGGTATCAACCCATAAGAAAGGAGTTCACAGCTTGAACCCCTCGCTCGGTGAGAAACCCTGAAATTAAGTTCAAAAATTCCATGTTTTGTGGTAAAAGTATAAGATTACATGAGCCCACGCTATCCAGTTCAATACAATTAATTAGCTGCAGTGTCGCGAAAAGTAATAACTGGTAGTACGGAGCCGGGTAAGAACTAGTGCAGGGCCACCAATTTGTCCATTGAAGCCGTAAGTCTAGAAATCTAGTTCTTAAATCAATTTTCAATACTAGCTCATTCCTCATTCTAGGTATTCGTCAGATATGGTTCCTAATGTTACCATGTTTTCTGCTTCTTAATGAATGCACTCCCGCGGTACATTCATCGAAAATGAATAAAAGCTGCGAAATTTTGTTGATATCATATAGATACAAATCATTGAAGTTTGTTAAAAGAGTTCCAACAACTACCTGAACATTGAGAATAGATTGGGATATTGCTAGGAAAACTGTCGTGATATATTTCATGATTAGTTCAAACCTCAAATAAATGTATTCATTGGTTCCGAACAGTATGAACTAATGAAACAACCCTATATAAAACAACTTCAGAAAACCACTGTAGGTCAATTTTAGTCTCAGGTTATAACCATGAGCTGGAACTTACATTGTACGTTCAGTGCTGAGAAGAATGATTACCAGAAAGTTGGTTTCGGCTGTCAGTAACAGAAACCAGTATTGAAATTGCGAGTGTTGATAATACAATTTCCAGTTTCTTTAAAATGTATACGGAAGATGATTTTGTTTATTCTTCGAAATATGACTTCTTGATACATCCTAATATTTTTGCACTGATAACTGAGAACAGTACGTCAGATGCACACTATTGTTATATTTAAAAAATCCATTCTTTTCTAATCAGATTTCGCAAGTTTAAGGAACATGACCACTTTATTCTTTTTAAGGGAGTTTGATACGTTACAAAACACCATGATATATTTACTCTGTCCGTAGGGTGGAGCGAAAAAATCAGATTTTCGAGTATCAAATTCTAAAAGTGCTCCAAACTTGCGCATTCGCGTGATAATTAATGGGAAAATAACGAAAAAATCACACTTTGGATCTTCAGTTCGCAAACAGCCTAACTTTTGAAAGAAAATATTTATTAAAAAAAACTCCAAAACGTACCTTTACACAAGAAATATACGGATTACTTTTTTTTATTGCTATAACATCTAAGTGCTTTATTTTAGTTGTGTGAGGTCACGATTATTAATAAGTCGTTAATGTGAGTGATTTTTTAATATTTTATTTTCATAATGATTTTGCAGCTCTTCGCCCATTTGTCAACGGATTTTTAATCACAAAATGGCCCATAATTCATCACGAGAATTTGGCTGAAATTCCAGTTCCACCCACACCCTATCCAAACATCCTACCAATTAGGGTGTGCTAGATTATGTTGATTTAATCAAGGACGTTGCCTTAAATTCAGATTTTTTTAAAAATTCAAATTTTAGCATTGTAAGATTGGGAGCCAAATTGCTCTAATGTAGCCATCTCAGTTTTCTTGTCCGCACACTTTTCCTGCAAACTCTGTGAGAAGTTTGACACATCTTTCAACTTCCAGAGTATAGCGTGAAAAATTTAAGAAGTCAAACTCATAAACAGAGTCATACGTTGTCAAGCTTTCGAGCACTGGAAGGGGGAGATAGCCTACATTTTCTCCAATCTATGACTTCGCACAACTGAAATAAAGTACATAGACACTATAGAAATGAAAAAAGTATCATTTTATATTTCTTGCGTAAAGGTAATTTTTTTTTTTCAAATTTTAGGCCGTTTGCACGAACTAAGATCCAAAGTGTGATTTTTTCATTATTCTTCCATTTATAAGCATGCGAATATGCAACGTTGAGCACTATTGGAATTCGGTACTCGAAAGTCTGATTTTTTCGCTCTACCCTAGTGTATGTATCCATCAGGTAGACAAAAACCTGATGAATCACCATCGAATTTGGTCAGAAGCTAGAGGATCGATAAATGGTAACCTATTTCATTAACAGCACCATTAAAGAAACCAGAAGTTTAGAAATCGATTATTACGTCTTTATGATGATCACTAAAGAGCAAGAACGGTAACAGATGAAGACACATTTTAAGCATCCCAATATTCTATCCCAGATTCATTCTAGTCTTTCTACTAAAACCAGAAATGGTAGAAATCTGCTACCATTTCCAATTTCAATATGGTTCATAAAACATCACACCATACAAGCCAAACTTCTCCATGGGGTATATACGTGACACTGGTACCTTATTTTCCTTTTTCTTTCTTCTTTGAGAGAGAAATAGTTTTTCTTTCTTCATTTTTTATTTTATTTTCTTTCTGTCGTATCTCTTTCTTTCTCCCTCTCTCTCTCTTTCTTTCGTAAATACGAAAGGAAAATAAAAGAAAACTAGAGAGAGAGTGAGAGAGAAAGAAATTTTCAAAATTACTGTCAATCAACCAACCACACTTAAATAATAATATACCATTCTAGAAACTTACATAATATTTCGAAATAGATAGTTAGGAATTTTCAACTTGTGATTTCTTACCTGTTGATATAAATTTTCTTTCACAATTTTCACATTTCAAATCGTTTTATCTCACTGCTGTTAATGTCGTGTAATGTATTAAAATTAATGAGGAGCAAGTGCCCAAACATAGAGCGTCCCAAGATATAGCATCTTTTTTTTCCTTCAAGATTGGAGATAATAGTGAGAATCTATTTGTGTGAATGAAACACACCATGAAGACAAGTTTCCTTGCCACCAAACGTTAGTAGTTTCATGTAACAATAGTACAATTATAATATTCATAACACATAATGTACCATTCGAAGTCATTATGTTAGGTGCCAACTTATTATCATCTTCAGGATTGGTGATATGTCATTGTTAATCATACAATTTATCTTTAAATATTGACCACATAAGTTCCTACCAGCAGAGGAACCGATTGTAAAACACTAGAATGCTAACTTGTTGGGTAAAAATGATCTTAAGTTATTTTTAATTTCGATTATCCTACTCGCACCTATTCATATAAATGTTCTATATACTTTTTAAAAGCTTTGATCTCTGATTTAGATAGATAAGGATCATTTTTTGAAGATTTACTGCACTTGTTTCTTCAGATAGCCGCTCAAAACATACTAAACAATAAACAAATCAATGTCTATTAAATATTGAAATAATAATTAAAATTTTTCGCTCAAATTATCATATTCAATTATACTACTACTTGTTAACACTTTAATTAAATATTTTGAGGTAGGGCTAAAGGAAATCCTTACTTTTTTAACTTTCAGATTAATTCCATTTAATGCGACCAATTCTGCCTACTATACAAATTTTGTCAGAGACATATCAACAATTGATCTACAGGATTTATCTGCACTGAACACGTACAAAAACGACCCGATTTTGGAAAATGTTACTCTTTCTAGAATTTGGCAAAAGGTAAATCATATTAAAAGTATTATGACAGTTTCTTTTCAAATATTTTCAAAACTAATAATTGATAGGTATGAAATGAACAAAACTAAAATAAAGCGTATTCATGCTATTTGAAATACTTCTTCAATAAAGAAATACAGTAAAATTCTGAAAATAATGAAAAGTGAAATTACGGACTTCACTATCTTTCACCTGGATACGCCATGCCTTCAACTATCATTGACTATTACGCATAATAATGCGTCATTATTATAAAGTTGTGTGTCAGTCATCTTTCTTATCCTAAGGAAAAACACATACTGATTCCTACTCATCATACCTCGTAATATACCTTTTTACGTCAATATAAAGTCACCCACAATCTCTTCCAAAACTATTATAACATTTTGCCAACATCGTTATCCTAACATTGTACACTTCAATAGCCAACATAAGCTCAACACCAGACAACTCTTGGCTATCTTTTTCATTTATTTACTCATCAATCAATACACTGAAAAAATGTAAATAAATTGCCGAAAATCAATGTAAAATCATTTACTCTTTCTTTTGTAACTTGATTTACATTTCCTTAGATTAAATTACAACACTTGCTGGTTTATTTTACAAATTTACAGTAAATTTATAAGAAACTATGATATTTTTATTGATGAAAATGTAATTTTACACCACTTCATATCAGTAATTTTACTTTATATGTGTAAATTGATTTACATAGGGAAGTGACAAACAGTTTGCTACCGTTTTTTGTTAATTTACCTATAAAATGTTTTAGTGTATGACATCGTTTATTAATCTATACTTGCCAAATCTTATCACCTAAATTTACATCTCTACATCTGTTTTGTAAATTTATTACTCTCTCTAGCTGCCCTAGTTCTGTATTTGTGTGATATAACTTTCGCTTTTTTATATTGTCAAATATAGCTTAATAATTCCTAAATCGTTGTTTTAACAGACTTCAGAGGTAAATATTTTAAAAAATCTTATATGAATTTTCATCAAAGGAAAACATTACCTTTGGATCCAAATTTTCGTAATAATTTATTTCAAACGAAACGGTTCTATTTTTTACTTATGTTAAGCTTAACCTATTTCAAATTATATCAACACCGATTATACTTTATTGTACTTCTATTCTTCCTTTCTTCAATTTCAAAAGATAATATTACGTTTAACTATCTATGTGTTGTTCTATACATTGTTTATTAACTGTTTACTTTGGGACAGTTAGAACGCTACAACACAATAGACTTTAAATTATCAAAACATGTTTCAATTTCATAACTAATTTTTCTCACTAAGAATGTCATTTTGTCAGTATCTTACGTAGAAATTAAAGCATGCCTGAAACAAGTTTGTGACTGTACATAATTACACAAGTTTAATATCGTAACTAGATTATCTTTTCCGGTTACATGCTTTACTGTTAGGATTAAGAATAGCACTGCTAGAAGTAGACTTATTTCCTTTAGGAAAATACAAATAACCTGTGCTTAATAGTGTACTGCTTAAGAGTAAATAAATACTTAGAGCAAAAACTATCAATTATACTTCGAAATGACGAACATACGATTCAGGACGATAACAACTAGTTTCTCTCCGAAGGTACGTACTAGGATTCACTCTAAAGCCTCTAATTTTGTTAAGCTTAGTGTGATATTGATAGACTTCTGTCTTATATTTAGATAATTAAAGATGTAAAAAGAACCTAAAGTTTAAAATTTTGATATATTTCTCATCATGACATAAAATTGTCATTCAAGAAAATATTATTATATATTTGGTTAGCAACGCAGTATACTATCGTTTTTCTGCTGTCATAATAAAAAGCTTCTTGAAGATCTACTTCACAAATATTTCTTCTTAATAGGTGGCCTTATTATCATATAACGTCAATTTTCAGGTTTACAAAGAATTGATTTTTTGATTATCTCAAAAACCACGTTTGAGAAATTATACTCACCCAAATCATTCTCATTGCCATATAGAAGAATTTTCATTGCCGTACGCCACATCTTTGAATATTTCCCCTTTAATTGCATCTAGAATATTACGTAATTTTCCTTCATTTTGTTTATTTTTAATCTATACTGTATTGGTATAGAGTGAGGGTTTACATTTTAAAGTAAGACATGAATAATCAATTTGTGAAAACACAAATAAATCTAAGATTATGATAAACGATTGGAAGTGTACTAATTAGTCATAATGTCTATTTTCATTTTCAGTCTTGCACTGGCCATACTTGGAGAAGATATATTAATTTTGGTCTTGGATCGCACTCGAATATGTATGGTGAAGAATATCGCGCAAAGCTTGCACACTTTGAATTTGGAGTTTGCTTCCTATACAACTCCATGATTCAGAATCGCGAAATGTTAGTATGTTATGAAAAAAAAACTTTATTTAAATAATAGACTAGAGTATAATCTTAGCCTTTCCTAATCTTATGGAATTTATTTTTCCTTGACGAACGAAATTATTGAAATTTTAACTGGTGAGTAGTATTCAAGAACAATACGAAATTGGTTCCGGCTTACTGGTGCTTTATCCCGTGCTAAGCTACTGTATGTTTAGCAGAGGTAATATGGTTCAGGCTCTTATTTTTCGAAGGAGCCTTATCACCATATTTTAAATTTTAAAAATACAGAAAATTAATTTGTAGTACCGTATAGGACCAAAATATCTATCTCGTAAAATAGAGATGATTAATCTTCATGTCTTCTATAAGACCTATAGGTACTGAATTGCCAAAATTCAAATGTTAATTTCCTTGTTCAAAATCATTCTTAAGATGCTAGTTAATAACTTTATAAAGTTTTGTGGATCAGTGCATAAGTTTATTGAGCTTCATAACACATGAATATCATAGTTCAAAATATGGAATTTTAGTCAGGTTGTATTAACCTACCTCTTAAATTCGAGAATTGTCAAACCATAATATTTTGTGTAGAAAGTTGTACCGGATCCGGGTACCTATCCGTAATTTCGTAACTCCATGTTGTCCCGTTTGAAGAATAAACATTCCAAAGTAAACAAGGCTTTTGATCTAATTTAGTGTCTAATTTTAGATCTTTTTGGATGAAATGATTCTGTGAATGAGAACAGTGAGCTATGTGCTTGTATAGGGCATGGGTGACACGCTGAACCAATCTCTAGTTTTGGCTGGATGTATTGATCCACTATAAATTTAGGAATTGCAAAAAATGACAAATGTTATATAGGGCTTACGGTACACACCTGCGTAAATTTGAATGGACTATTTTGTCCTTTTCGATGGTGAAACAATTATCAAACTAACTATAAGAGAATTTCATTATAGGTGAGTTAAACAACTTTAGATTTTTGGAACGCATTGCAAGATGTACATAAATTTCGCAGTATGCGCAGCAGAATGTACAGGGTGTCCGAGAAGTCCTTCCCTGATTACAGAAATTGATAACTCAGGCTAGAAATAAGATAGAAATATGAAACTGGTGTTGAATTGTTTACAAACTATAAAAGGTTTTGTCTGTGTTAGGTTTGTTCTGTTTTACCAAGTCTCAATTTTGTTTGTTTTAGGTTTGTAGTACGTAAGTAAGAAGCCCAAGAAGCCATGCCAACCAACCAGGAGAAGGCACAGTGTGTCCTGTGGTACCATGAGACACGATCACCAACCACGGTGCAGAGACAGTTCCAGACAACATTTGGGAGGACTCCACCTGATGTCAAGAGCATTAAAGCCTGGTATGAGAAGTTCAAGAACACAGGGTCGGTTGCTGACCTTCCGAGGTCTGGGTGACCAAGAACCTCAGCAGACACGGTGGAGGCTGTGCGGCAGTCTTTTCTGAGAAGTCCTAAGAAATCGGTGGGCAGGGCCTCACGTGAATTACAGATGTCAAAAAGCTCTATCCATGACATTTTACACAAACGTTTATTGTTTCGTGCTTACAAAGTGCAACTCGTTCAGGCCTTGTTGCCCGACGACGGTACACGTCGATATGACTTTGCGGTCGAAATGCTATCACGTACTGAGGACGATAATGGTTATCTCAGACGAATTGCCTTTTCCGACGAAGCGACATTCTTTGTCAGTGGAGTAGTGAATCGCCATAATGTACGCATTTGAGGTTCAGAACCCCCAGGGAGGTCAGGGAGTTCACCAGAGGCAGTCCAAAGGTGAATGTTTGGTGCGCGTTATTGCACGATCGAATTATGGGGCCATTCTTCTTCGCTGAGGATACCATCACATCTGCAGTGTACCTGGATATGTTGCAGCTGTATGCTGTTCCTCAGCTGCTTCAGTATCGCCCCGATGTCGTTTTTCAGCAAGACAGTGCACCACCTCATTGGGGTTTGGACGCCCGTGCCTATCTCGATAGGACATTTCCTGGGCGATGGATTGGTCGTGATGGACCAACAGCTTGGCCTCCACGCTCTCCTGACATAACCCCATTAGACTTCTTTTTATGGGGTTATGTCAAGGATGAGGTCTACCGAACACGTGTACCAGATCTTGAAACAATGCAGCAACGAATAACCACAGTAGCTGCATCGATCCCTCCAGTGATGTTGGCTAATGTGTGGATGGAAATTGAATATCGCCTAGATATGCTACGTGCTACCAAGGGTGCTCATGTGGAAGTGTACTGATGTGACCAAAACTTTTATAGTTTGTAAACTATTCAAGACCAGTTTCATATTTCTATCGTATTTCTAGCCTGAGTTATCAATTTCTGTAATCAGGGAAGGACTTCTCGGACACCCTGTATTAACTTTATCGGGCCTTCATTTTTATTTTCTTTGTTTTATTATATGTAACTGTAGTGTCGTGAAGGTTGTAATACTAACAGTGCGAGTAAATGAATTTCTCTTTCTTTCGTTCTCTCTTTGTTGTCAACTTTTTTTAAAAAATAAACAAGTATCAGCTTTTCTCTCTATCTTCTATGCAACATACGGATAAGATGTGTTATATATTTCCAGATAAAAACAGAATATTTGAAAATAACGAAAGTAGCATTTGGCTGATTTCGATGTGATTTTAATAAAGTATCACTTGATTTTCACTCCTTGAAAGGACACCGGGCAAGAGCTTATTGTGGAGACAATCGAATCAGCAATACGAAAATTAACAAAACGCATAAAACAAATGATTAGTCGTGAAAATCGATTTGTAGTTATAGTTTGTTCCTAAACTTATTTTATCTTTCTTTTTTGTTTTAGATATGAAATATGTCTAGTAGATCATGCATCAAATTTGCGATTTAAAATTACAGCATTCTGCTGTTAACAGCTACGTTCTGATCAGACTCCGTACTATCAACCAAATTGTGGCATGCATATAGTAATATTGTTGTTCAATTTCCAATATTGGCTGTATCAAAAATACAGGAAAAGTTTACCAGACTTAACGCAACTTGTAAGGATTTAAGGTCGTGGTTTGGAATTAGTATATATACGGCAGTACAGTATTTTTTTACCTAAGATGTACAATTGAAATTGACAGAAATTACCAAAATTATGCACATAAATGTAAAGTGTTTATAACCATCTACTAATGCTATACGATATCAACTTCTAACACTTGTATTCTGCTTTAATGTACAGTAAGCGAAATTGAGAAACACTACCTCGAAACTTCTTACTTAGTGCCTTGGAAGCTAGCATTCAGTTACGTTGTGGGGGAGGAGATTTTGGTAATCGTAATTAACGGAAATAGGAGTTAAGAACTTAACCCCTTACCGCATGCCATGCCATATATGGCACATACTCTTTTTCCAATTTAGCTGTTTTGTGATTTATCAAAGGCATCAAATGACGGTTTTTTCTGCTGTGAGAGATATTGATGTGTACGAATAAGAGGTTTTGGTGTCATCTGGCATGTTCTTTGTGAGTTGTAAGTGTGCCATATATGGTACTTACTTATTTCTCGTCGGAAGTAAATGTAAAATCTAAAATTCAAGTTTTAATTCATTTCTCAAGTTTTCATATGAGGATTTCCAATACTGATTATGTTTTTCGATAAAAGAGAAAAAATCATGCGGAAAGGGGTTAGGGTGACTTTGTATATGTTAAGTCCGTATTTTACTGAAACATTCTTTTATTTCAGACATGCTCACAATTTACTTTCCAAGATCAGTAATTTAGACTTCCAGTTGCTCCCACTTTATTACTTTCGTTGCCTTTCTATCTGTATTAGTCACTTCCATTTCCATGTGCTTTCTCTGACTTTCACACTCCGTACCGTGTTTCGCAGTAGCTTCCAGACTGGTAAACCTCATAAAAAATGAAAAATCGTTGATAGGATTACAATTTTGAGAATATAGTTTCGAAATGTTAAAGAAAAATAAAATCATAATCCATATCTTTATTCATCAGTTGACATGACAAAATGAACAAATAACAGGATTCGAATAATGTATTGATTTAAGTACGAAATTTAGAAATAATAGTATTATTATTATAGCTATTTTGTACTGAACTCAACTTGGACTTCATATTTTTTAAGAAAAACGTGTAGTGTTATGTTACATATTGCAGAGCAGTTAGAAGATGATGAAGGCACAACCAAAGGTATTGAAATTTCTGAACAATAGTTTCCTGTGGAGAGCCAGAATGCAATTTCATAATTATATTTTTTATTTCTTTCAGTATACCTGTTCAAAAAATTAAAGGTAAAAGACGTTCTAAGGATTTCAAGACGGAGTTGAAATATATATTGAAAATTACATTGAGTGACCGAACATTGGATTTATCAGTTTATGAGCCGTCAGGTTTTCGTAAGGTAAACGCTATACTTATATAGTTGTTTCTGAAATCGTTATTCAACAAAACATAATGAATTGACAATATCATAGCGTGATATAATAAAATAGTTATACTGATCTAGATGCCTGGAATCACTGATACTCATAATTGTGGCTTAAAGCGAGGTATATATTTGATCCTTCCGTGACTCTTACGTTAATGGAAAGAAACATAGTTCGCATTTCCAAGTGATTTCTAATAGTCCTTTCTATTCTTCTATGAGATCATTCAATGTCACCAATAGAAAAACATTTCGTATTGAGAAATAAGAAGTTAATATCAAATAACATTAACATTTTAAAACACACAAAAGCATTAACTTCTCCTCTTCTTTCTTTTTTTCTGTTTCTTTTTCTTTCTTTTCTTAGTTTGGCTATATATGTAATGTATACGCTACAATTTCACATAGGTAAGTCATGTAAGTTCATAACTTCTACATTCTGAATTACAAGGAATAATAACTTTTGTGCTCGTATAGTAACAGAAATGCCTTCTTCACACGCGAAAAATAAGATATAATAAATATAGAAACATACATTTAAATATTATAAAGATAGTCTTCTATTACTCTTTAGAAGTAGAATTTTTAAAAGCGGAGAAACACACGTTTGGTTATTTAAATTCAATTAATATGTACCAAATTTCCAACTTAAACAAATCCTCACATTGGATCTTTTGTCAATAAAAAGACTGATATTACAATATTGCAGAAATTGTATTTCTTTCTACATTGAAAGATGATTTATATTGTTTTTAATTAGGAGTTTATATTCTGAGTCTCATCTCACAAACATCAGGGATTCAGAAGTTAACAACATACTTTGTTTTAAAAAAATTAAAAAAATAAACTGTCTTTATTAAGCACAAAGTGTAAGAATCTCAAAACAAAACTTTCTTTTTCTACGTCCTAGATTAAAGTAGTAGATGTTCAGATTTTACTTTATGGCCTAAACGTTGATGAGCAGGTCAGTATTGCTCTTTCACTAAATAATCATAGGGTATATAGATTTATAATAACTACTGTTCTACGTTCGTTTGGTAAAAATGTGGCTGGTCTTAACAAAATTCTTGCATGCTTCCATTATTGATTGGAGAATAGAGATGTTGCTTGAGATTGAAGTCAAGAATACCGCGGAAAAGGTTTGAATATAATAAGCTCTAGATTAAAAGATTGTGCATATGTGTACTGATATAAAAATACGATATTTCACGAAAACTTTCACTAAATTACATCAATCTTGATGCAGTGTGGAGCATTTTCTTTGATTATTGCCTTGCATCTCCATTGTTTGGGTTGAAATTGCTGAGTAATAATACGATAAATCTACCTCTGCTTTCAAACTCAGATTCTAGGATAGATTTCCTAATCTCTTTCATATTCAGGCTCTCTTCACTGGCCTTGCAGTGAATGCTTGCGCTTTTAGTGCACCGGATCTTGGGTTCTGTTCTCAGTAGGAGACAATCGGTGGTTCGGGTCTCGCTTTAAACTCTAGATGCCAGTTAAATTGAGTTCATTGGCAGCTTTCTGAATGCAAATAATATGATTTTAATGTACAATTCCTTATTTAGGTATTTTATGCCTGATGGCATAAAAAATGTTCTCCTTCCTTTTATTTCTTCATACTCAGTTATGTGTAAGGAAGAAAAAGACAAAGAAACTAACAAAAACATTATAGCTTTTGTCTAGGATACAAAATAAAAGGAATAATCACTATAATACCATCTTTTTTGTTCATTATATATGGGTTTATCATCAAAATATTACAAAATTAATGCAAAATTAATGAAGATGGAAATTTAGTTCACTGTAGTATGTGTTCAATGTGATCACCATTTTGTTTCACAATCTCTTGCAAGCGAACCTTTACATTTGTCTCAACCTTCCTGCACAAGTCCTTCGAAATTACACGCCACAACTGCATAATGAGAACCCTGAGTTGAGCTACACATGCAAGGATCCTTGCAAAGACATTATCTTTCAAATAGCCCCACAAAGCGAAATCACATGACGTGATGTCAGGGCTATGCGGGGGACGCTGTCTCCCACCTTGGTGACGCTCAGGAAACCGACGTGACTTGGTTTTCGCCGTCATTCTTCTGCAGCACAGAGTCAGTTGTTTCAAATTGACGATACAATCCTTGAATAGTCTGTTTACATGGCGTCCATTTTGTATGAAAGTGTGCACGAAAACGTCTTTGAGTCTCCTCGTTTCTGTTAAATGCAGTACAAATTTCAACTTCTGTTCAACACCCGATCTGCCCATCTTAGAAACTGCTATTTGGCGCCAAGTAAATATTCGATAATAACTTCTCATGACATCTACCGAATTTTCCATAAACCAAATTATGCGAGTTTTCAACGTTTCATCTATAATATTACATGTGTAATGACCAAAAGAAATGGTATGACATTTCGTGGGTCATCCTGTATTATTCTACAGAAAATGCAAAAAAAAACTATCATCAATATGTTTCCAAGTACAATTAATTAAATTTCAATACACATCTCGCTCTCATGGAAAAGTTTTTCTGCAGACTTCGGTTAGGAAGGATATCAAAATAGATTAAATGTTGTTCACTAAAATCAAGTTTCAATGGTGAACGTAAAGCAAAGGTCTAGTCCTTTCCTTCTTGAGAGCGGAAGCTATTCAGATCTACTTTATCCATCAGGCCTTGTATAACATGACATCTAATTGACTCGAAACCAGAGCTCTTAAGTCTGCATTTAATAACCTTACAAGTGGTCTTAAATAAGACCCAAATTTCTAATAATAATATTTACACATCATGTAGATGGAACATTTAAAACAACATGCAAATTCATTAAATGCATGCTACCTAAATGTTCCATTAAGTATTGAAAATCCTATCCAAAATCCTATCCCAGTCCTGTATTTATTATTAAACTTAATCGGGGAATAAACGTTTCTGGAAGAGTAACGTTCAAACGTCTTATCCGATCAACTCACTCATAAATTCCCTTAATTAAATCATATACCGTACTTTTTTGTTCTAAATGATAGTTTATTTGACTGGTATTTAATACAAGGACCTCCCATATCTTAGAGAAGTCTACGAGCAGAACCATTATTCCTGTTTAAGAAAGTAAAAAAAGTTCCAAGAATGAAATTTCGGATTCACTATATACTGTAAAGGAATCGAAGCGAGTGACAAAGAACTCCCTTGAAAAAAGCACTATTTGATACATTATATATAAAGGTAACCAAGAACGTTCTGTCGCTTTTCGTTGTCTGTGTTCAATTGGCCATCACACCGTAAGTTGAATGCGAATGGAGACATCGCGAAGGTCAGTTGTTGGTGTGTATATATCCAATATACTACCTGGTTGTGACAGTCCAATTCACAGCGAACTTGCGTAAGGACGGAGTCAACATGGGACCTCCATAGAGCGTCATAAGGGCGTGTGTGCTGTACGAGTTCAAACTGGGGTCAAATGCTGCTGCACCGGGGCGAAAATATGCCAGGCCTTTGATGAGGGTGTCGTGACTACGCGGACACTGCAGTGATAGTTTAGAAAGTTTAAGGACGGTGACGAAATACTCGAAGTCCCACCACGTGCCGGAAGACTAATACATGTACACCCAGCCAAAAAATATCTCCCCGCCCCCTAATTGGTCTAATTCCATTACTTGGGATCAAGGTAATTTGCAATTGTGAGAACGCCTGGACAGATGCAACCCAACTTACAGGTAACTTTTCTCGGCACTGATCCAGGTGTTTATCCAGGTAAAATTGTAAAGTAGGTGACTAACGAAACAGTTCTCCATTCTAAGATGAGTTTCTATGGTTCGGATCGTGTTTTCCAAAGAACACCATATATTTATCTTAATATTGCTGTGCATGTAATGTATTATTTCTTAAGTGGGTCAGAGTGCGTCATAGTGAGTGGTAGGTAACGGGGGGTGCGTCAAAGTGGGTCATGGTGGATGACGGGTCGCAGTGGTTCACGGTGAATGATGGGTCGCATTTGGTCACATGCTGTTGACCCACTGACCCACTCAGAGAACTCGATCAATTTGACCCACTGACCCACTCCAACTCTGGATTTGACACCACATAGAAAATGGAAGACCGAAAATTGCATGTTCACCATATTTTATTGTTTTACTTCAGGCAAGGGAAGAACGCGCAAAAAGTGTTTGTGATTTGAACTGGCCTCCATGTTTCTGTGTTTTTGTCCCACTTCTTAAAGAGTTAGTGGGAAAACTGTAAAAGTGAGTAAAACGCGTAAAAATATAAAACAAGGTACTGAGAAAAGTTCGTTAAATTAATTAACTAAAAAAAATAATCCAGTGCCCTGAAACTCATTTTTGTTCTATTTACTTTTTGTGCGCTGTTTTGTTTATGTAATGTAGTGACCCTATTTGATGCTTCATTTCTAATTTCATGTTCGTATCGTATATGCAATAAGAAAATTTTGTCTCAAAATGGACCCCCTCGAACAGCGGGGAGTCTCTCTGGGGAGCAGTTGTTTCTGACAAGTTACGGCTCTGCCAATGACGTAGGCTCAACTTGAAAAACATTTCGTGATATTTTCATCATTGAGGAAGTCTATATAACTTGTTTTTGAGTTAAACAAGGAAATCTCGAGTAAGTCATTAAGACATTCACACAAGTTGCTTATATTTTCTTGTTGATATTTTTATTTATATTTTGTTTATATTTATTTGTTTTTGTTATATTTGAGTATCTTGTTTATATTTTTCCATGAAACGACTTTAATTAGGTATTAGTTTGGGTGGAAGTTTAAATGTCGTGGTAGGTGAGTGGTTAGCACATTGAACTACTACTTGGTGGACCCGGGTTCTATTCCCGGCCAGGTTGAAACTTTTTCAAGTGTTTCAATTTCAATGCATACTCAGTGTGACAAGCAAGATCTTCTCTTCTCCAGAAAGAAAAAGATGTTGGAATGAGGAGAATTCGAGAAGGTCTCTCAATGGAGGCAATCATTTACAAAGTTATTTCCAGCAGTTGTTCTAGATTTGATATTTTCAGCTACATTCAAGCATTTTCTAATTCATATGTGATCAGTGTTTTTATATCTTTAAATATACAGTATATAATGAAAAAATGCATTACATATACAGCAATATTAAGATTAACATATGATGTTCATTGGACAACACGCTCTGAACCACAGAGATTGATCTCAGAATGGATAAATGTTTCGTGCGTCATCTACTCACAATTTTACTTGCATAAAGACTTGACTCAGTGCTACCAATTGCTGTCAGTGCCGAGAAAAGTTACGTGTTGGTTGGGTTGCATCTGTCTAGGCGTTCACACAACTGTAAAAGACCCGGACCCCAAGGTTCAAATTCCGGTCAAATTCTAACTTTTTCAAATGTTTCAATTTCAAAACATACTCAGTGTCACAAGCGAGATCTTCTCTTCTCCAGAAAGAAAAATATGTTTTAATGAAGAGAATTGGAGAAGATCTGTCAATGAAGGCAGTCATTTACTAACTTATTTCCAACAGTTGTTCTAGATTTGATATTTTCAGCTACTTTCAAGCATTTTCTGATTCATGCTTGGTGATTATTTTTATTTCTCTAAACATACAGTATATAAAAAATAATACATTACATACACAGCAATATTAATATAAATATATGATGTTCATTGGAAAACACGATTCGAAACATAGAGATTCATCTTAGAATAGAGAATGCTTTCTTCAGTCACCTACTTTACAATGTTACATGGATAAACACCTGGACCAGGGCTACCAACTTCTGTCAGTGCCGAGAAAAGTTACGTGTACATTTGGTTGCATCTGTCTAGGCGTTCTCACAACTGCAAATTACTTGGACCTCAAGTAATGGAATTAGAGCACTTAGGGAAGGAGATACTTTTGTCGTTGGTTATACAGACAGAAACTTTAGAACCTGGAGGTTGGATATACGTATAAGAAATGATTGCTCTTTCAGTAGTAGAATAGTTGCACTGTATGCCTGAATGTTGGACAACCAACATGACAGCTAATCCATGCCCGAAAACATAACATGCCAGGATATTCCTCCACTTCGAGGAAGAATTATTACTATCTGAGAACATCACTTAGAGAAATAACCACGAGATAAATCTGCAGAAACTCCATTCACGTTAAGTTCTGAGAGATAGGAATTAAAGCAAAGAAAACGAAAATAATAATACGCATCATGCAGAGACCGAAAAAGTATGGAAAGCTAAACAAAATGAAAAAGGGAAAGAGAGAAAGGAAAGAGTGAAAGACATGGAAATAAATTAAATTTAAATGCTTAAGGATAAAGAGTCTGCGTTTTTCCCCCTGCGTCTGTCTTCGGTTTTTCTCCCTTTATGGGATAAATCTCTTTCAGTATCAATCGCGAACCTAATTTACAATGTTTAATTCCTTCAAAAAAGTAACTCTTAATCCAGGCTGAGATTTAAACACAGGACCCTTAGAATGACAGTCACACGCGCTGTATACTTAGCTACACAGGCCACATCAAGTGTGTTCTTAAATCAAGCATTACACCCGCTAGTATCAAACGTGTTGTTAAATCAGCCATTGTCTGCAGGTTACCCCAGTTCCATTTGAAGTTTGAATTGAAGACCTGAATTGCTAAACATTCCAAGTCCACTCTTTTTCTTCGTATTTTTCGTTTTCTGTTTTTTATTTTTGCATTTATATTTCTCACCTATCCACTTGCATAATACTTAAGTCCAAGCCAAAACTTTTTTTAATATTCAAAATAATTTCAGCTAAACAGAACAGCGTTCCAAGTATAATATTCTTGTCTTTCTTCTAAAAACGAAAAAGTACTCCGGTTTACTTGGGATGTTCTGCAATTCAGATCTTCAATTTTATTTAGACCTTTAACTATTTCTGGCTCGCAGACTCCTTGCTTTCATAAAAAGCATTTGTTCTGTAAATATAAAACCAAGAATGAATTAATCTATATTCTTCGGAACTTACTGTTGCACCTATACACACATATACTGGGTGTAACAAAAAGGAACGGCAACATTTCAGGGGTGGATTTCTTATGCGTACACAAGCAAAAAAAAGTTCATATGACCATATGTCGGGAAATGAATCTTTACAGAGTTACGGCTACAAAGCCGCCTAATGGTGTGAAATAATCACGTTCTGGTCGCTTCTTAATGTGACCAAATTTAAACCTAAATAAGATAGCAAGATAATTTTAGTAGCAATGTGATCATGAAAAACGAAGCTTTCCGCTCATATGCATTTTATAGGTGTACCTCCAAGTGAGAAGGAATTCGAAACTCTGATGCAAAAACACAAAAAAAACAAGTAATTGCCCTCCCTGTCCGCCATGGTACTCCCCACATACATATAATACATATAAGTGGAAAGCGTCGTTCTTCAGAAATACATAGATACCAAAATTATCTTCCTAGTTTAATTAACGTCTGAGTTATTGAGGTTTAAATTGAGTCACATTAAGGAGCGACCACAATGTGACTACTTCCACCTTTAGGCGGCTCAATGGCCGTAACTCTGTAACGATGCATTACCCGACATATGGTCATATGAACTTTTTTGCTTGTGTACGCATAACAAATACACCCCTGAAATGTTGCCGTACCTTTTTGTTACACCCAGTATATGTGTGTATAGGTGCAACAGTAAGTTTCGAAGAATATAGATTAATTCATTCTTGATTTTATATCTACAGAACAAATGCTTTTTATGAAAGCAAGGAGCCTGCGAGCCAGAAATAGTTAAAGGCCTAAATAAAATTGAAGATCTGAATTGCAGAACATCCCAAGTAAACCGGAGTACTTTTTCGTTTTTAGAAGAAAGACAAGAATATTATACTTGGAATGCTATTCTGTTTAGCTTAAATTATTTTAAATATTAAAAAAAAGTTTTGGCTTGGACTTAAGTATTATGCAAGTGAATAGGTGTGAAACATAAATGCAAAAATAAAAAACAGAAAACGAAAAATACGAAGAAAAAGAGTGGACTTGGAATGTTTGGCAATTCAGGTCTTCAATTCATAATTAAACATTGTAAATGAGGTTCGCGATTGATACTGAAAGAGATTTATCCCATAAAGGAGAAAAACCTAAGACAGACGCAGGGGGAAAGACGCAGATTGTTTATCCTTAAGCATTTAAATTTAATTTATTCTCATGTCTTTCGCTCTTTCCTTTCTCTCTTTCCTACTTTTCTCATTTTGTTTAGCTTTCCATACTTTTTCGGTTTCTGCATTATGCGTATTTTCTTTGCATCATTTCATATCTCTCAGAATTTAACCTGAATGGCATTTCTGCAGATTTATCTCGTGATTGTTTCTCTAAGTGATGTTCTCAGAAAGTAATACTTTTTCTCCAAGTGGAGGAATATCTTGAAATGTTGTTTTCGGGCATGGATTAGCTGTCAGGTTGGTTGTCCAACTATCAGGCATACAGTGCAAATATTCTGCTACTGAAAAAGCTATCATTTCTTATAAGTATATCCAACCTCCAGATTCTAAAATTTCTGACTCTATACACAACCGCAAAAGCATCTCCCCCACCCCCCATGTGCTCTAATTCCATTGCTTGGGGTCCAGGTAATATGCCGTTGTGAGAACGCATTGACAGATGCAACTCAACTTACACGTAACTGTTCTCGGCACTGACAGCAATTGGTAGCTCTGATCCAGGTGTTTATCCAAGTAAAATTGTAAAGTAGGTGACTAACGAAACGATTCTCCATTCTAAGATGAATCTCTATGGTTCGGATCGTGTTTTCCAATGAACACCATATATTTATCTTAATATTGCTGTGTATGTAATGTATTATTTCTTTATATACTGTATGTTATACTGTATTTCTTATACTTAAGCGTTTAAATTTAATTTATTCCAATGTCTTTCCCTCTTTCCTATAACTCTTTCCTTCTTTTCTCATTTTATTTAGCTTTCCATACTTTTTCGGTCTCTGCATGATGCATATTATTATTTTCGTTTTCTTTGCATTGATTCCTATCTCTTAGAAAATAACGTGAATGGAATTTCTTCAGATTTATTTCGTTGTTCTTTCTCTAAATAATGCTCTCAGATAGTAATAATTTTTCCTCCAAGTGGAAGAATATCGGGCATGTATTTGCTGTCATGTTGGTTGTCCAACTATCAGGCATACAGTGAAACTATTCTGCTACTGAAAAAGGTTTCATTTCTTATATAGGCAACCTCCAGGTTCTTAAGTTTCTGACTGTACATGTGTTTCAGGGAGAGAGTCCCTGTCCCCAATAAATCCCTTTGAAGCATGTCGGAGAAACAAACGGGTTCTTGGTTATTGTCAATGCTCCATCCTGTAAAGAAACTGTCAAAATTAGCCTTGCCTTACACATAAAATTTCAAAAATATACTTAGTATTTCAGTATTTTTGGTACTCACCATATGGGACTCCTCTTTCAAAGCTACTTCGGTGAACATCGGCTATTGCCTTCGTGCACCTGACTCTCTTTTTCTGCCGAACATCTGCGAGTTTCCATAAGACATAGAATAATGAGGACCTAGATTCCATGAATAACGGTAGCAATTGCATCCTTTATGAGGTTTCCTTTGAACCAGAGATTCACTTGTCCCAATTCGCAATGGTATAAAAGTTAGCGGTTTTCTGTCACGTCTTATTTTTTATTTCGCTTGTATGTAGGTTTATTTTGATTCGTAGCTGCTTGATCCCTCTCACTTTCTCTTCTTGTGGCACACACGTACAATGGCCTAGTGTTCCGTTGTACAATACGAAGCAAAAAACCTGCAACATGAAAGTTTAAGTTCATTGTGAAACTACGCCAACAACATAGGCAACCAACCTAACGTCTTTGTGGCACTGATCACGCCAGGATAACCTTCGGCTTCGTCCCCCTGCACACTTCGTTTGGAGCAAGAAATGCATAGACCACGTGACTACAAACCACAAATTTCTCACAAGATGGAGTAATAGATTGAGGTTCTTCTCATTTCTCTTCTCATTTTACATCTTCAGTTTTAAAGAGAGAGAAAGAGAAAAAGGCCAACGTGATAGAAACTAAATAAAGAGGAATATGTGAAATATAAAGGAAAAGAAAACGTGCGCATATATTGACAAATGACACATGCACTTCAAAGGAGACCATCTCAAATTTTGTTATGAACCATATATAATAACTGTGAGAATCAGCAAACCACAAAGACATAATTACACACAGTAAGTGTTATACAACACATATTTATTTAAACAAATAAAAATGCTTGCAGAAAGCTGAAAATGTCTTTAAAATCTCAACCATAACTGAAACAAGAAATTACTTCTCTATTGTTTTTCTTCGTAGCATCCATCTACATGGAGAAATGAGAAAGAGATAACATCTTAAGAGATTCGCACGTATACAATATCGGAAACTGCTAAATGGAAAAAAGTACCGTCTTTGGCTGGGATTCGAACCCAGAACCATAGTGTTAGAAACCCAACACTCTACCGATGTAGCTAGTCTGACAGTAATACCCTGTTCCTCCATCATTACCTATGAAAGATGGAATGGAGTCTGCAGAAAACTACGTCTAACATGTCCACGACAGACCAACTTTAACCTATGTCTAATTGGTACTTAAAAAAGCTAGTTCTACACGTGCATAGAAAAGTAAAATTAAATGAGTAGTTAGTACACATCATTTTGTCTGTCTGTCTCACTCTATCTCTGACTATAGAAATAGAGAAAGAAGAAAAAAATATAGAGGTGAGAACACACGAAGAACAAGCAAAAATATAAGTTGCAGGAAAATGAATATCAAGGAGAGAGAGAGAGACATAGAGACAGAGAGAAAAATAGAGGGAACGGAGCAAATGATTTAATATACATCGGAAAAGAAGATTCACAACTGTGCTATACATTTAATGTATTGAATACTCTGCAGGCCCGTATCCACGGGGGGCTAGGGGGGCGCCCCCCCATAACTTTGGCTGGCCCCAATAAAGGTTTCACGATAGGCTTGCAAATAAACTATAATATGGTGATGAAGTATAATATGATTGGGTCGGGCTCCCCCTAACTTCGGCCGCCCCCCCCCTAAATTTGTGGGCTGGCTACGGGCCTGATACTCTGTTTCTTCTAAATTGCTTGCTAGATGACAAATATTAATTTGTAAAAACGTAGCAAATGCCCGCGTTGTCTTGTTTTCTTACTATTTCAGTAATAGTGGAAAACGTGGTTTATGCAACATAATAAATTACTAATTTTCCCACAACAACCATGTAGATGTTGTTGATGATTTTTAGTTTAACGTCCGTTCAGCAGCGAGATTATATGAGACGTTGACCTACTTATTAACGTGGAATTCGAACCATATGAGCTGCTGCCGGGAATCGAAGCAACCATGTACTGTTGGTAAGAAATTTCTAAGCAAAAGAAAAAACTGATCAGCAAAATACATAAAACGATAGTCCTGCAAACTATTACTTAAAGAGAATTTATTGTAAAATCAATACATCCATGTGGCGGTATACAGTAGTAAAGTGATTAGAAAACTTAATATTAAACTGTCGATCACATTGTTTTACTTATTTGAATTCAATGTCGTATAGATTCGGTTTTAGCTCTAGATTTCAGCGTTCTCACTTCGATTCTTAACTTGTTGGAAATATGCATTAATCGAAATTATAAAAACATACGAAATTTAACTAGCTAAAAGAAGAGAATAACATAAAAATCCGGATTAGAGTATTACAATAAACATGTGTATTTTCTTTAGGGTTTGCAAGTCATAGCTTATAGGAATTATAGAAAAAATATTCGTTGTGAAAGCAGAAGAAAAAAAACAGAGAATAGACACAAACCTCAGGTGGGTTTGAACACGAGAAGGCGGAGGTAGTGGACTACTCTACTAAACCGCTCGGCTATATCTTAATCCTCTAGTACGTTTTGATAAATATTGTCTATAGTATTTGCACTTTACTTGTTTCTGTTTTGTTGTTTGTCATATAATGTATACGAGTGGCGAATAATAGAATAGAACTGTTTTAGACGAGTATAAACAAATTTCCCGGACAAGTTGTAATCTTATATGTATCTAAATTGCACAAATAAATCAGATTAAATCTGTAAAGTGCTTCGTGGGTTTTGATGGAAGTTAACTGTTGCATAGTTACGAGTTTTTGTTCATGCCCACCACTCGCTGGAAGTTATGTTCTTAAAAAATAGTAACTGCTACTATATTCTAATGTATTGGATTTAAAAAAATGGAAAATATTTTGTTACTAACAGTGAGTGAGTATTTTTGCGTGCAACAACAGTTGATTACAGGCACATCTACTTCTTCTACGCATGCCTTTCATAATACGACGTCATGTATAGCAATATGTTGCATTATCCTATATTCAAAGACTTTCTAGCACTTTTACTTTGGTGTGTAAGGATGGCGCAATATGATCATTCTGTACGCGAGAGTGTTATCGCTCTAATTGAACATGCGGGATTGAGTGTTCCTGAAGCAGGCGCTCGATTAGGCGTGCATCGTGCAACAGCGTTCAGGTGGTGGAAAAAATATGAGGAAACTGGAAGCCTAACTCGAAAATCTGGAAGTGGTCGGCCACGAGTGTCCTCACCGACACAAGACCAACGATTAGTTGATCAATGCTGTCGACAGCCTTTCATGTGTGCCCGAAAACTGCAACAGTCTACCGCCTTTCCAGGTTATGTAACTACAGTCCGACGGCGAATTCGGGCCGCAGGCTTAAGGTCCTTCCGGGCTGCTGTTAAGGAGAGATTGACAGAAGATCACAAAGTCGATAGACTGGCGTTTGCAGAGCTAAATATTACTTGTCACTGGGACACTGTTGTCTTTACAGATGAAAAAATATTTTCCACTGGAAATTTTGGGCCAACACGTGTGTATCGCCCATCTGGAAGACGGTTTGATCCACAATATATGGCCCGTTCAGCGCGAATGGGTCATGTGACGATTCACTGTTGGGGATGGATATGCGAGACTGCAGGTTAGGTGGTATCCATCGAATTATAGGCCTATTTAATGGTAAAAAAAATGTTGATCTTCTCGACTTTATGCTCCCTGAAATAAAAGCACATGTTGGAGACGACGTACTCTAATCCGGATTTTTATGTTATTCTCTTCTTTTAGCTAGTTAAATTTCGTATGTTTTTATAATTTCGATTAATGCATATTTCCAACAAGTTAAGAATCGAAGTGAGAACGCTGAAATCTAGAGCTAAAACCGAATCTATACGACATTGAATTCAAATAAGTAAAACAATGTGATCGACAGTTTAATATTAAGTTTTCTAATCACTTTACGACTATATACCGCCACATGGATGTATTGATTATACAATAAATTCTCTTTAAGTAATAGTTTGCAGGACTATCGTTTTATGTATTTTGCTGATCAGTTTTTTCTTTTGCTTAGAAATTTCTTACCAACAGTACATGGTTGCTTCGATTCCCAGCAGCAGCTCATATGGTTCGGATTCCACGTTAATAAGTAGGTCAACGTCTCATATAATCTCGCTGCTGAACGGACGTTAAACTAAAAATCATCAACAACATCTACATGGTTGTTGTGGGAAAATTAGTAATTTATTATGTTGCATAAACCACGTTTTCCACTATTACTGAAATAGTAAGAAAACAAGACAACGCGGGCATTTGCTACGTTTTTACAAATTAATATTTGTCATCTAGCAAGCAATTTAGAAGAAACAGAGTATCAGGCCCGTAGCCAGCCCACAAATTTAGGGGGGGGGCGCCGAAGTTAGGGGGAGCCCGACCCAATCATATTATACTTCATCACCATATTATAGTTTATTTGCAAGCCTATCGTGAAACCTTTATTGGGGCCAGCCAAAGTTATGGGGGGGCGGCCCCCCTAGCCCCCCGTGGATACGGGCCTGCAGAGTATTCAATACATTAAATGTATAGCACAGTTGTGAATCTTCTTTTCCGATGTATATTAAATCATTTGCTCCGTTCCCTCTATTTTTCTCTCTGTCTCTATGTCTCTCTCTCTCTCCTTGATATTCATTTTCCTGCAACTTATATTTTTGCTTGTTCTTCGTGTGTTCTCACCTCTATATTTTTTTTCTTCTTTCTCTATTTCTATAGTCAGAGATAGAGTGAGACAGACAGACAAAATGATGTGTACTAACTACTCATTTAATTTTACTTTTCTATGCACGAGTAGAACTAGCTTTTTTAAGTACCAATTAGACATAGGTTATAGGCGGTCTGTCGTGGACATGTTAGACGTAGTTTTCTGCAGACTCCATTCCATCTTTCATAGGTAATGATGGAGGAACAGGGTATTACTGTCAGACTAGCTACATCGGTAGAGTGTTGGATTTCTAACACTATGGTTCTGGGTTCGAATCCCAGCCAAAGACGGTACTTTTTTCCATTTAGCAGTTTCCGATATTGTATACGTGCGAATCTCTTAAGATGTTATCTCTTTCTCATTTCTCCATGTAGATGGATGCTACGAAGAAGAACAATAGAGAAGTAATCTCTTGTTTCACTTAAGGTTGAGATTTTAAAGACATTTTCAGCTTTCTGCAAGCATTTTTATTTGTTTAAATAAATATGTGTTGTATAACACTTACTGTGTGTAATTATGTCTTTGTGGTTTGCTGATTCTCACAGTTATTATATATGGTTCATAACAAAATTTGAGATGGCCTCCTTTGAAGTGCATGTGTCATTTGTCAATATATGCGCACGTTTTCTTTTCCTTTATATTTCACATATTCCTCTTTATTTAGTTTTTATCACGTTGACCTTTTTCTCTTTCTCTCTCTTTAAAACTGAAGATGTAAAATGAGAAGAGAAATGAGAAGAACCTCAATCTATTACTCCATCTTGTGAGAAATTTGTGGTTTGTAGTCACGTGGTCTATGCATTTCTTGCTCCAAACGAAGTGTGCAGGGGGGCGAAGCCGAAGGTTATCCTGGCGTGATTAGTGCCACAAAGACGTTAGGTTGGTTGCCTATGTTGTTGGCGTAGTTTCACAATGAACTTAAACTTTCATGTTGCAGGTTTTTTGCTTCGTATTGTACAGTCAGCGACAGTAGAAACTGGAGGTTGGATACATAAGAAATGATAGCTTTTTCCAGTAGCAAAATAGTTTCACTCGATGTCTGATAGTTGGACAACCAACATGACACCAAATACGTGCCCGAAAACATAACATGCCAGGATATTCCTCCATTTGCAGGAAAAAGTATTACCATCTGAGAGCATCACTTAGAGAAACAACCACGAGATAAATCTGCAGAAAATCCATTCACTTTAAGATCAAAGAGATAGGAATTAATGCAAAGGAAACGAAAAGAATAATACGCATCATGCAGAGACCGAAAAAGTATGGAAAGCTAAACAAAATGAGAAAAGAAGGAAAGAGGGAAAGGAAAGAGCAAAAGACATGGGAATAAATTAAATTTTAACACTTAAGGATAAACAGTGTCCGTTTTTCCTCCTGCCCGCTGTATCCGTCCTGGTTTTTCTCCCTTCATAGGATAAATCTCATTCAGCATCAAACGCGAACATCATTTATAGTGTTTTAATTCCTTGAAAAAAAGTTAACTCCATCCAGGCCAAGACTCGAACCGCGGACCCTTAGAACGACAGTCAGACGCTGTAACCACTTACCTACACACGCTATGTCAACTGCGGTCATTTATAAACCAGCCATTACCCGCGCTGTTATCAAACGTCTTAAATCAGCCAACTTAATCTATACTCTTACTTACTGTTGTCTATATATATATATATATATATAGAGAGAGAGAGAGAGAGAGAGAGAGAGAAAGAAAGAAAGAAAGAAAGAGAGAGAGGTATATAAAAATCGGATTAATGGGGGTTAAAAGAATGATTTCGTAACCTCGAAATGGGTCTTCAAGACGGTGATCGCACCACTACTGACATCTGGTAGCCGTGTTAGGTAACACACATTAGAAATAATGCTTCGAAACCATTAGTTGCACGTTCTGCCGTGGATAAGTCGGTAAGGTGTCTGCTTGTTGAGTAGGCAACTCGAGTTCGAGTCTCGAATACACCAATTACTTTTTCCTTCAAAATACATTTCTATATTTTTATATATGTTATTAATAATTGCTTTCTTGCATTTTTTGTAAATTACCTTAAATTAGTGAAGGTTCAGTAAAATCAAGAAGGTTAAAATACATATATATGATTGTTTTATCCGTATGTACAGTCCAGAGATGGAGCGGGTCGGGGGGCCACGGGTCAACAGAACGTGACCCACTGCAACCCCCCACCCACCAGGACCCACTCTGTCTTAACGACGTATTACGACCCACAGACTCATTCTGCTCAGTGCATTGTAGACAGCTTCTGAACACTGGTGAATTTGTCTACTTTCAAGGCATCCTTTTTCTTTTCATTTGTTTCTATTGACAAAAGAACTTCAGGCAATTTTAAATATTGATATTTGCAACTGTAATAATAGCAATAGAACTTATATGAGACGCAGCCTGTGATTTCTTAGAGGAGCTAACTACTGGGAAAAATGTTTGAATCATGTGTAATATATGAATTATTATATAAAAAATTGAATGTAACTATGTCTGCATGATCATCATATCCAAATTGCAAAGTCAAATGAAATGATTTTTGGTATATACTTAGGCCTCAATCTCAACTAGGAAGTTATCATACATGTATGGTTTCATTATATTACATATTCTAAGAGGGTCCGAATATTTGCGAAAATTTTAGTATCTCACAAGCCGTTCAAGTTGGAGAGCTGATATTCAGTATATTAATTCTTTATCTAAATAAAATAAAGTTTGTTTTATAAATAAATAAAATAAAGAGTTTGTTTGTGTGTTTGTCTGTCTGTCTGTGTGCGGCCTGGGAACCAGACGAGTGGACCGAGAGTTACCAAATTTTGGTCAGGGGTACCTTGACCTAGGCCCCAGATCAAGACGAAGCCGTTTTCTTTTCAAATTTCGAACCAGAGGGGTCTCAGTGGGGCTTTTACCGGAACCGGCTTGGGAACCAGACAAATAGACCGAGAGTTACCAAATTTTAGTCACAAATACCTTGATCCACGCTCCAGATCAGAGTTAAACGTTTTTCTCAAAATTCGAATCAGGGGGTCTCAGGGGAGCGTTTATCGGGACAGGTAAAAGTAGTAGAAAATTTCCGATATTAGTGTCGAATTCATAGTTCTCGCGGTCGCTGAAATCAATAATGAAGCTCCTCTTCCAAATTCACGCTATTCGGCTCCTTGCCAGGGGTCACCGCGGGGGAGGGGGGGCGAAATATCGAAACATATAAAAGTAATCCAAAATGACCAATATTAGTGTCAAATACATAGTTTTCGCGGTCGCTGAAATCAATGGTGACACTTCCATTAGCAATGAATTGCAAATTTAATAACAAATGTATGCGGACCGGGACTCAGCGGCAATGGGGGGGGGGAGAAATACCGAGACATGTAAAAAATAGCCCAAAATGTCCGATATTAGTGACAATTCCATAGTTTTTGCGCTCACTGAAATCAATGGTGACACTTCCATTAGCGATGACTTGCAAATTCAGCTACTATTGTATGCGGGCCGCGGGTCAGCGGGTAGGGAATACCGAGACATGTTAAAATAGCCCAAAATGACAGATATTAGTGTCAAATTTAAAATATTAGCGGTCACTAAGATCAATGGTGACAATTTTATTAGCGATGACTTGCAAATTTAGCTACCATTGTATGCGGACCGAGGGTCACATGTGGGGGGGGGGTTACCAAGATGTAAAAATAATCCAAAATGACAGATATGAGTATCAAATCCATAGTTGTCGCGGTCGCTGAGACCAATGGTGACACATTCATTAGCGATGACTTGCAAATTCAGGTGAAATTGTATGCGGGCCTGGGTCACATGTGGGGGAGGTTACCGAGGCATGTAACAGTTATCTAAAATGACCGATATAAGTGTCAAATCCATAGCTTTCGTGGTCGCTGAGCTCAATTGTGAAATTCTGAGCGCATTCACCCAATTCGGCTAAGGGCCGGAAGTCACTGGGGGTCGACACCGAGACACGTAAAAGTAATCCAAAATGACCGATATTAGTGTGAAATCCATAGTTTTCACGGTCGTTGAAATCAATGGTGACA
Source organism: Thermobia domestica (assembly GCF_964235325.1). NCBI lineage: Eukaryota > Metazoa > Arthropoda > Insecta > Zygentoma > Lepismatidae > Thermobia > Thermobia domestica. Next base: position 8,023 of record NW_027656977.1, on the reverse strand, counting down.
TTTCCATTAGCGATTACTCAAAATCAGCTATCATTATATGCGGTCCGGAGTCACCGGGGGATACCGAAACATGTAAAAATAATCCAAACCTTGTCTGTTTTTTTTTAAAACACAATGTTACGAGGCACAGAAGCCACCACGCCTGCGGTGTGCTTGCTTTTTTGCCTCAGGCAGACAGTACTACAATTCTGTCAATTTATGTGTAGCTATCAGTCAACCACACAGGTTCTTTGCAACGCTGAATTTTACAAGAAAGGTTTTGTCCATCGGATAGGAAGCGAACGAAGCCCATCGTACGTTGTAATCCCTTCCCCTCTTTTGCACAGTGTGTGAAATTTAACTTGTATACTGTAGTGTTACAGAAAAGAGAACGCTATTTTTTTTAATGACATTATCGAATAAGATTGACCACTATTACAATATATTCAAGATGAAAAATATTCATTTAACAGTCGTCGTACTTAGTTGTCTGCACTGAAATTCCCATAATGTGCTTTCTTTTTTTCTAATATGAGCTCCGAGCTTCTTCGTGGCTAAGTGGTTAGCGTACGCGCCTTTGGCGTGAGAGACCCGGGTTCGATTCCGGTGAGAGCTCATGTAGTTCGGATTTCACGATTAATCAGTAGGTCCCGTCTCATATAGCCTCGCTGCTGAAAGGGACGACAAAATCAACTCAACTCATATTCAGCACCATAGGAGATATAACTCCGAGTGGAATTTTGTCCCTGGAAAACCTCCCAAAATCATCAACGGTACGAAATATGTCTGCAATGCAAGATGTCAATCATTTCCAACTCTATGCTCTGTGACCTAGTTTGCTTTTCATGTTTTCAGTAAACTAGACAGACAAAAGGAAGAATAGAGGCTTTCTTCCAGAAAATTGTGTTCGAGGGTGGGGGGTCACACAGGCCCGTATCCATGGGGAATCTAGGGGGAAGGGCTCACCCTAAATTTTTACATGAGAATGATTTATGAGTATTAAAGTAGTCAGCCATTAAGATTTTTTCTTTTTGTTTTAGGATGATACTAGATTCGACTCCTGGTGTAAGCTCAACTTTCAGTCCTGTGTCATTTGCATGTCTCGTTTCATACAGATTCGTTGAAAAACCTCTAAACATGTGCTATGACTAGTATGCGAACTAGTTTTTTTTAAGCAAAAAAGAAATTTCTTGCTTTAGACTCTGCCCTGTAATCCAGTTTTTCTGGAGGCGAGATAGTATGGTTGGGAACGGCCAATCAGATTCAAGTTTTGAACCCACATTAAAAAGACCTTCCTTTATAACCTTGGTGTTGTATAAGGACGAAAAACAAAAATATACTGATAGCTCCAGTAATAGATATTATGGGAAAGAGATTTAAAAAATAGGTGGTTTTGAAATAGAGAAAGGACAATCCCTGAGCTTTATTAGTATTACTAGCATATGTTATCCGCTTTGCTAAGTTGAAATGAAAATTTAAAAGCACAACTCCGTATTTCATGTGTTTAGTACCCGTGAAATATGCTGTTTTCGTTTTTAATGGCATCGATTTAAACAGCATCGGAAAGATCATTGATCATCTCGGCGACCCTAAAAATCATGGATTCGACACCAATAATGGTCATTTTCGGTCATTTATATGTATATTTCCTCCTCCCCCATGTTGCGGGCCAAGGCATCGAAAGTGTCAGTGTTCATTTCAGCGACCCCCCACAAATGTGGATTCAGCACTAATTATCGGTCATTTTCCATTATTTTTAAATATCTCTTCCTCCCTCTCCCCCAAGTTGTGGGGTTGAATTTGAATTTAAACCGGATCGAAAGTACCACTGTTCATCTAAGCGACCCAGAAAACTATAAAATTGACACTGATAGTGGCCATTATTGATCATTTTATATATCACTTTCTCCCCTTCCTGCAAGTGGCGGAACTGATTTTGCATTTAAACCGGATCGAAAATGTCACAGAATGATCCCGAAAACTATGGATTAGGCACTAATATTGGTCATTTTTGATTATTATTATATACAGCTCCCCCTCCCCCGTGCTGTGGCACACAGAATCAGAATTGTCACTGTTAATCTCAGCTACTCCTAAAACTATTGACTCGACACTAATATTACTCAGTTTTGATCATTTTTAAATGTTTATACCCCTCTCCTCCATTGTACCCCCCTTCCCAACTATTAGGGCTGAACTTGGATTGAAACAGCATCAGAAGTGTCACTGTTTGTCTCATCGGGCCCGAAAACTATGGATTCAACACTAATATCGGTCATTTTTGATCATTTTAAAATTTCTCTTTCTCTCGCCCTCCCCTACGTTGCTTTATCAAAGTGAACAGCCTAAAGTAATCCGTGCCCTTACACTCATGTATGTTGAAAATTTGATTTAGATCGGTCGGGTGGTTCAAGAGTGATGAAGTCACAAAGACAGTCATATTTTTTTTACATATATCTCCCCCTCCCCCACCCCTACATTGGCTCGTCAAAGTGAAACGATAAAAAAAAAACACCCTAGGCTTGACCCTCATATTTGTTGAAAATTAGATGGAGATTGGTTGGGTGGTTCAAAAGTTATTAGGTTTTATTAATTTCTATTTATATGTCCTCCTCCCCACTCCCTAGGATGTACCGTTAAAGTGAAATTACAAAAATGTTTCCAGATCCAAACCTCATATATCTTGAAAATTTGATTGCGATCGGTCGGATATTCAAGATATAGTCCAAGTGTTATTAAGTTACAAAAATAGTCACTTTCAGTCTTATATAAATTGATTTTTATATATCTCCCCTCCTTCTCCGCCCCCCACGTTGCTCCGTTAAATTAAAATTACAAAAACGATCCCAGGCCTGAGCCTCATGTATGTTGAAAATTTAATCAAGATCGGTAGAGTGGTTCAGGAGTTATTAAGTTTTATTTATTTTTACACCCCCTCCCCCTAAGTTCTACCTTCAAAGTGAATAGCCTTTAACCAGCCCAGCCGTAAAACTCATCCATGTTACAAATTTGATCAAGATCGGTGGGGCGGTTCGGGAGATTTAGAGTCACAAACATATTGTTTCTTAATTATATATATATTAGTAGTGTCGAATCTAGATATTTTCAGATGGGGGCAACGTGTGCCATGGCCCATAACATGGGGGAGGAGAAAATAAACATATAAATGATCGAAAATGACCATTATTGGTGTCGAATCCATGATTTTTAGGGTCGCCGAGATGATCAATGATCTTTCCGATGCTGTTTAAATCGATGCCATTAAAAACGAAAACAGCATATTTCACGGGTACTAAACACATGAAATACGGAGTTGTGCTTTTAAATTTTCATTTCAACTTAGCAAAGCGGATAACATATGCTAGTAATACTAATAAAGCTCAGGGATTGTCCTTTCTCTATTTCAAAACCACCTATTTTTTAAATCTCTTTCCCATAATATCTATTACTGGAGCTATCAGTATATTTTTGTTTTTCGTCCTTATACAACACCAAGGTTATAAAGGAAGGTCTTTTTAATGTGGGTTCGGAACTTGAATCTGATTGGCAGTTCCCAACCATACTATCTCGCCTCCAGAAAAACTGGATTACAGGGCAGAGTCTAAAACAAGAAATTTCTCTTTTTTGCTTAAAAAAAAAACTAGTTCGCATACTAGTCATAGCACATGTTTAGAGGTTTTTCAACGAATCTGTATGAAACGAGACATGCAAATGACACAGGACTGAAAGTTGAGCTTACACCAGGAGTCGAATCTAGTATCATCCTAAAACAAAAAGAAAAAATCTTAATGGCTGACTACTTTAATACTCATAAATCATTCTCATGTAAAAATTTAGGGTGAGCCCTTCCCTATGGATACGGGCCTGTGTGACCCCCCACCCTCGAACACAATTTTCTGGAAGAAAGCCTCTATTCTTCCTTTTGTCTGTCTAGTTTACTGAAAACATGAAAAGCAAACTAGGTCACAGAGCATAGAGTTGGAAATGATTGACATCTTGCATTGCAGACATATTTCGTACCGTTGATGATTTTGGGAGGTTTTCCAGGGACAAAATTCCACTCGGAGTTATATCTCCTATGGTGCTGAATATGAGTTGAGTTGATTTTGTCGTCCCTTTCAGTAGCGAGGCTATATGAGACGGGACCTACTGATTAATCGTGAAATCCGAACTACATGAGCTCTCACCGGAATCGAACCCGGGTCTCTCACGCCAAAGGCGCGTACGCTAACCACTTAGCCACGAAGAAGCTCGGAGCTCATATTAGAAAAAAAGAAAGCACATTATGGGAATTTCAGTGCAGACAACTAAGTACGACGACTGTTAAATGAATATTTTTCATCTTGAATATATTGTAATAGTGGTCAATCTTATTCGATAATGTCATTAAAAAAATAGCGTTCTCTTTTCTGTAACACTACAGTATACAAGTTAAATTTCACACACTGTGCAAAAGAGGGGAAGGGATTACAACGTACGATGGGCTTCGTTCGCTTCCTATCCGATGGACAAAACCTTTCTTGTAAAATTCAGCGTTGCAAAGAACCTGTGTGGTTGACTGATAGCTACACATAAATTGACAGAATTTTAGTACTGTCTGCCTGAGGCAAAAAAGCAAGCACACCGCAGGCGTGGTGGCTTCTGTGCCTCGTAACATTGTGTTAAAAAAACAGACACAAGGTCACTTGTCAGTGATAAGTGGTTAGTTTTTTTGAAGCCTCTTTATTCCTTACAAAAACAATATAACCAGATTTATGGGAACCCACAGCAATTGTAATAAAAGTTGAAAAAATGTCTTTATCATTCAGATCCTTTATTATTATTATTATTATTATTATTATTATTATTATTATTATTATTATTATTATTATTATCACATAATATTTTAAGTTAGTCCTCACAGCAATTAATACTTAGCAGCAGAGGTAAAAGTGCGTGGGAACGCGGGGGACCCTACCCCACCCCCAAAAAACTGGGTATGGTGACCCCCCACTTCCTAAGCATTTACAATGGACACAGATAGGCATGGGATACGGCGTGACGTCATGCCGCTACCTACCGTCCCCCTACATTTTCAGATGATTCCATCCCATCTAGCCTAATCCCACTTAGCCTAACGATTTATCAGCCACTTATATCTCCAAGATAAGAATGTCTATCATTTTAGGCGAGATGGGAATTCCCGTCTTACTTAATCCCATCTCGCCTAAAATTGCGGTAGGATGCAAGGAGGGAATTTCTGTACTGAAGAGGGAATTCCTCTACTAGCATTTTAACCAGATATATCAATCAATATTGGCAATCTCTGTCAACTACAATATAAATATATAATAAGTACTATACAAGAAGAAAGCATAGGGTGTAGGCAATTTAGTGAATTTAGTTCACTTTTGGTTTGTTTTGGGAATACTGGAAATTGATTGGCAAAGAGAAGCTAATCAGAAACAGGATGAAAATATAGAGCGTATTTCAAAACAACACTGACAACGTTTGGGAGCTGATTCCTGACACCATGATAAGACAACCTGGGTGCACAAATGCTTCCTTTTGGCGCTATGACCAGCCAAAAACCAGTCGCAAAAATGCCGAAAACAGCGATAACTCGAGAACAAAATGTCGGATCGAAGTCGGGGGAAAGGAAATGTATATTATTTTTAGCCATGGCTTCCATCAATGCACAACTGGATATGGTACAGGAGCAGCACAATGGTCATCTCAAAGAAATTGAAGAATTATGGGGATATTTTATGAAACGTTGACCGAGGCAAGTTAACTACAATTAAATACGGTATTCAACTAACAGGAATCTTAGAACACGGTCAAAGTTACAAGAACATTATTAAAATTATAAAAAAGGGAAGATGGACACATTTGATTGATCTACTATGTCTCAGTATAGAATTGGCTATCGAGGAAGAACTGAAATTATATGAAGTCCATAAAGTTTAAATGTTATGCCTTCTAGGCTAATGAAGACAGAGAGATCACGCATGGATATTGGGTAGCGTCTGCGACTTTCGCAAAGGAGACCCGGCTCCGATTCGCGGCGGGAGCGCAAGCATTTCGGATCTCACGTTAATCCGTAGCTCCATATCTCATGTAATTTTGCTACCCAAGGGATGCTAAACTGAAATCCGATCCAATAATAAAGAGAGGTAATGGATGGAAGCTAATTTTTGGGAAATAATTCGTGAAATGAGAATGTAGGAGAAAACAGGATAATTCCGAGAAATCTCACGGGTACGATGGTATCCACTACAAACTTTAAGTCTGGGATCGAACGAGGTCCATCCCGCACCAGAAGTAAGCGCTCTATCACTAAGTTACTTGCTCCTACTTTGGAGGAAACACTATTATTCTGACAGATGTATCGATATGCTAAATAATGTTTGTGATAAACCAACATACAAGAAGTACAAACGGTCAGAATGTGGGATTCGTGGAGTTTCCTTTGTGAGAAAATGGTAAGTACGTTTTTTTGTCAGTTATTCTTAACTGGATGCCCGCGTCTCTTAGGGATTGGGGAGGACACGGTGAAGCAGTGGTAAACACTTGTTTCTGGTACGTGGGGCCTCTGGTTCGATCCTCAGCCAAGAAACTTTGTAGTGGACACCATCGTATCACGTGTGGGTTTTCTTGGGATACTTTAATTTCCTTCCACATATTCATTCCATCATATCTTCCATCAACATTCACTTGCCTTAATCATTGTCTCCCTTAGCCTAAAGAGCATAATCGTGGTTCGTTAAAATGAAATACTTCATTTCATTTTACAGGGGTTGCTTACAGTTTGTCGGTGGGTTACCGTTAAGATAATTTTTCAATTGGTTATATTACTGATACTAATATTTGTAAGAAAGAAGGAGTCTATGAGGCTCATAATTTTGAAAGGCCAAGAACTACAATTGAACGTTGATTGTAAGAAATGCTAAAGGTACGAACTAAATTTGATTTGTGAGTCTTTTAGCATTATTAGTCGTATTATGGACAAAAAATAACTCATATCTACAAACCAAGAAAACTAACAGTGAAATTTGATATTCGACAGTGAAATATAATAATATACAACTGGGATATCAAATTTCGAGGTTAGTTTTCTTGGCTTTAGACATGTTCAACTTACATGTGTTTTCGTGATAGTCCAAACTTTCAACATACGAGTATCAGTCTCCTAGATTTTCGTAAATAACTATGATGATTATCCTAAATCTAACAACTAAGTACAGATACCGATCACTAAAGTTCATAATTGACTTTTGAGAACATGCTGGCCCTAACTGATATATCACATCACTACCTTTCCATTTCCAAAATTATCACAGATTTCAAAATGGCGGATTTGAAGATGCCACCAGAGGTTCGCGATCTACTCTGACCATTTTTCTTCTGTCAATATGAGAAACTATCACCGTTTGCATTGTCTATCTTTCACTATTTTCATGATTCAATAGTTTATTTGATGTATTTCAATAACATAGCATAGCCCTCCTATCATCTATTTTGACCCCCCTCCGTTTCTTATGGCGTTCAGCCCTTATAACTTTGCACATATACATATTTCTATATCCTCTATCAGTCGCACTAAGTGTCATCCCGCAACTCGAGTCATCCATTTGGAACCTTTACTTGTGAGGCAATTTCTTATTGATGGAAAAACAAGGAAAATAATTCTACAATGACTTACAAGTAACACTTCCCAAGTGTAACACTCCGATTTTGATAAAATTTGGTAGGTAGATACTACACATAAAATAAACAAATACGTGTATTTTTATTTTCTGTGGTAAAGTTGTTTCAGGGGGCGATAAACCAGACCCAAAATTTTGAGAGTTGACGCCCGAAAGGTAATAACAAGTGGACCGAAGTGAATGAAATTGTGCACATATATTGTAGACATAAAATGAGGGAATACGGGTTTCGTATTTTCCTGGAAAAACGGTTAGATGGGCCACAGACCCCTCCAAATCTTTGATCACGAAATATCAAAAGTGCTAATAATAGTATGCCAGAAGTGCCTACAGAACATGAAGAATTGCAACGAAAT
>NW_027656976.1:0-48840 GCF_964235325.1 Thermobia domestica | reverse complement strand
CAAACGAAATATCTATTATTTATGCCTTTACTCATAAACTTTAAGCTCCCGTCAAATAAAAATTACGAATGTTTAAAAAATCTAAACATTAGTAAGAAACCCTTCCCAAAATACTTTTCTAAATCCGCCACTGATTCTCAGTATAAAATGATTTTTAAAGTTTTATCCGGAAGATTATTGCTAAACATATAAACGAAACGAAATATTAGTTATGCCTGTACTCATAAACTTCAAGCACTTCCCAAATAAAATTAGGACTTTTTAGGAAACGAAACAATCAGAAAAAACCCTCCTAAAGTACTTTTCTAAATCCGTTACTGATTATTTGTATAAATTGGTATTCAAGGTTGTGTCCGGAAAATTATTGCTAAATCACTTCACAGCTACAGTATAACAGAAATGTGGAAGTACGGTTAGACGGATATATTGAAAAACGTACGCTTTGACGGATAAATAGAAAAACGGGCAAGTTTAACTTTTGCGCTAGAAGCTAGAGTACTAAAAGCCCTTAGAAATGAAACACGGATGACAAACTAGAGAAGAAAAAAGATGTCGATAACTCAAAAGTTAAAATAAAGTTAAATAGCCTCTAAAATTACCCTCAAATACTACATTCTTCATGTTAGCTTTAATTCGTAAAACATGTGCTCCATCCATCTTGATGGTGAATTTCAGAGCGAAATATCACATTCAGGTCATGGAATTTTTATCTAATTATAGAATATACTATAAGAAAGCTATTTAGATAGAAAAATCATGAAGTTGAAAAAAGCCAAAATTTCCAAAATTCTCGTTTTTTTCCCAAAAAAGCCGGCTTTTTATGTGAAAAAAACCATCGATTCAAAAAAGCCGGCTTTTTTGCATCTCTAGCCTCGATACATGATAACGTAGTACGTTAAACTAAAAAAGAAACATGTAGTACGTAAATACTGGGGAAAGGTGGCCAAAGAATTGAAAGTTTGTAAGTGCTTTACAAATCTTTCCCTCAAATTCTGAATAAAACAATTACGTTGAAAGAACGCTGTTTAGAGAGAAATAATTATCTATTACAGAAATTTGTGTATATTTGGGCATATGAGTGCCCAGAGGTCGGTTTAGGGGTCATTTCGCCACAGTGAGATTTTTGGGGGAGGGGGGATCCGAATTTTTTCATTTAAAGTACCATTAACAGTCGAACTTTAATTATACTGTAATAAATAATTATAATGTTTTCAGAAACGCTAAAGTGAATAAAATTTAGTTTATAAAGCAAATTACCTTGCTTGTCACAACCAACTCCGGTCTCCTCTCCAACTACATTTTTCTTGGGGGGAAGCTGTAAATATGGGGGCATTGGCACCACTGACTTAGCAGAATGAAAGTTCGTGTTTTGATATAGCGGTTGTATTATTCTCTAACGACGATTCATTGTGTTTTTGCTGCAAGTGGTCTCGGCTTCGATTCCCAATGGAGGCACTCGGTCGAAAAGGTGTAATGGACCAGCCTGAGTGAGGTTTTTCCTGGGTTTTGCTCATTCATACCAAATGCCGGGATGATGGCTAACATATAGGTCCCAAGTCGTTTACCTCCCCCCACCTCGGTTCCGGATAGTGTGATAGTTCCTATGCCTTAGTCCTATGCCTCATTTGAAAGGTTGTTAAAGGAGACAGAAAACTTGAGATATTTTTTAAATTCACAAACATACAGGGAAGCTACATGAAATTAAAAATGGAAAACATTCCGAACTGACACAAATGTAGATAGTACTTATTCAATTTGGAAGATAATCATATTTACACACACACACACACACACACACACACACACACACACACACACACACACACACACACACACTATTCAATTTTAATACTTAATTTGTGAAATACATTTGGTCAAAATCTTGCTGTCGATCCCTCTGTATATCAGTTTATAACTCAATTACACTTTACTGGTTTTAATCACCTGGATAATCTATTATTTAATTTTCATTATTTGACAGTGAAGTACAAATTTATTTAACTAATCTGTTCTGATCTGGATTCTATGTGAAATTAGTTTTCAAATGATGTGTTGGACATGTGCATGCCAGCAGTTTCATTTTTTCCATAACAGGGGCATTTGTCTGGAAATTCCCTACAGTATCTTTATTTCTTCCCTTTCACCTCATCGGTTGAATTAACTATGAAGCAGCTAGTCTCTACAATAGCAGAACTTTTAAAGTGAACAATGAGAGATGTATAGAAAACTTCCTTTTTTCTGAGGGATACTTCAACTGATCGATACCTTACCTTCCCTTATAATCCTTCTATTGTCGCTAATATTAACTTATTCCCCGTGTAAATAGATTTCTCAGAAATTAATAAGTTAATTATAATTTGATTTCGTAACTATATGTAAGTTGATATGATGTCCAATGGCGTAAATACGCCGGGGCGGTGCCCCAGGGCTCCAGAGGTTTGGGGGGCCCCCGGTTCCGTCGAAGTAAATGAAAAATGCAATTGCAAAATTCAGTCTGTCACAAAATGTATTTTGAAAAAACGAAAATATATATATACAGAAAAAATGTGATAATGGTGCTAAATTTCTCGACCTTCCTGCTGAGTATGTGATGACGTCCTTTTTTTTCAATCAAGACTACCCACGATGTGTGTCATGTTAAAGATTACTTGGAATAAGCTCCTTGAAATAACAGCAGCAGAAGTCGGGATTTAAACGAGAAAGAGACTCTATTTTATGGTTTGTTGCCTTCCGGATTGATTGTTACCAAGGATTTCCTCGTTCCACCCTCCGCCAGGGTGGGGTGCGGTGGGGTGAGGGTTGTCAGCATCTAAAAGCAGTTTTATCAAGTCGAGGTCAATATCTCCTGCAGTCTGCACACCCTGACTGCGAGACCTCTGAGTCAGCTAAGTTCATTCTTTTCCTTTTTCTAAAACTTGTAGATATGAAAGCGTGCCGGAAAATGTCCTGGAGTTGGGCAATTAGTTTGTTCTTTTATGTGGTTTACACAAGAGACCACGCATTGCTGGACCTTAGGTGGGTAGTAAATGTTAACGACGCATTTCGTGGTTCAATTTAGATACGTTTAGATGGTACGAAATTATTGCTAAACGATGGGTAAACTGTGGCGCAGCAGAGCATAGAAAGAAGAAAGACAGAGAAGAGGAGGTGAAGAGAAAACATGAAGATTCATTCTTTTTTTTTTTTTTTTTTACGACTGTTCCAGAAAATACGAGGAGTGATTTTTCATTAGCTTCTGGTAAGTAAAGAATTATACAGAGGAGCGGTGACTATCTTAGAAAAAAGGGGTAAAACTTGATGTCGATGATGATGCACTGTTCTGGCCGAAGAAAGGTATCAAATGAAGAAAGACGTCCTCTTGAACTTTGGTTAAATGCAACTAATTTCGGAGTTTCGGAGGTGTCCAAAGCGTGGAACAATGAATTTTAGAGAAATATATTTCCAAGGGCTCTTCAAAGGAACTGTCAAATCGACAGTGAATTAATTCTCGGTTTGTCAGTTCCTTTTTGGAAATCCCTTGCCCATGCATTGCAGAGCTTTAAAACACGCATTTACAAGTAGATCAGGTACTACTTTCAGTGTGACGTTTTAAGTCGCAGTCTCTACACTTTATAGTTTTTCAAATATAGGCCCTGACATTCATTTTACCACGCTTTAGGCACCGTGTATCTCCGAAACTAGTGGCATCAATCTGACCAGCATCAAGTTTCAACTCTGACTTTTTCTAATATGGTCACACGTTCACCCTATCCTTTTAATTGAGATAATCGATAGTTTTTTAAAAAGCATTTTAAGTGAAAGTCAAAAGAGCGAAAAACATCGGTAAAGTGAAGTTCTAATTGTTATTGTAACATGAAACCGTTTTTTAATCATGCATATTAAGCTCTGATTTACATACGCCAAAATGTATGTATACACGACTTCAAAAGTGCATTACCACCTGCAATTCTCCGTTTCCTGCAATAGCAGGCAACCCAAAAAGCTCGGCGGTTGGGTTGGTTGCAAATTCGAAAGGCGTTGGACTAAACCTCAATTTTGTCACAAATATATCAGTGTGCAAATAAGAGAATAAAACAAATTGTTAAGAATGACAATTTTGTTATTGTGACGGAGTTGGATGACATCAAAAGTTACAAAATGACTTACTTAAGCAGTTCAAACAAGATGAATGGTAAGAAACAGATATAAGAAGAAAACGTTTCTTTCCCCCCTCCCCACCTAAGAAAATAAACTCATAAAAAGAAAGAGTTATGTAATATAAAGGTTTCATATAAAAGCCTAACAGCACAAAAACAAATAGCTAAATGAAACGAAAAAGAGACAAACACAGAATAGAGGACACCAGTGGCGTAGCAGACTTGCGGCCCTCCCATGCAAGATAAAGAAATGGGACCCTAGTTGTAAACCCCATTGTTATAATAATAATAATAATAATGATATTATTATTATTATTATTAAAAAGTCGTTTCCTTTTCAAAATCTCTGACTCTGCCTAAGAGCATGGATGCATATAGCGATCATGTGTGCACGTTTTGTCAATGAGCGGTCCGAAAGGCCAAAAGGCGTGGAAATCTTCAAGAGAGAGAAATAAAAAACTTTCTTATGGTAAATTCCAGTTCAAAGTTCGAAGCACTTGCTTTTGCACGTGATTTTTTGTTTCGTTCTTCAGGGAACAGAAAAGTTCTGGCGCCTAAGAAATTATATCATATAATATTGCAAATTTGCAAGTGGATGTATTTACATTGCAATTTGTGGTAATAAAGATATTATGATTAGAAAACAATATTGTAAAAAGTAAGTTTAATTTATTCATTCATCGCAAGTCTTAGGGGTCCCTTATACCTCGCCGCCCCCGAATATCGATATCGAAAATTTAGAATAATATATTCATGTCTATATATTCGCGATATCTAATGTTGATATATAATAATATAGATATCGACGATAGCAATGTATCCACATATCACAGGCCCAGGTCCGAGAAGTGATGCTGGAAATATACTGGAATCAACAATCAAATTCTAAATAAGTTCTCCATTTCCGTATTCAATGTTGAGGGGGAAGGGTGTGAACCCGAATAGAAATTTTAAGAAAAACAAAAATGTTAAGATAAAAGTAGGTTTTCCGTCTCCCCTTGAATACAAAAATTAACAGAAAACTATTACTGTAATTTACCTTTTACTTCTGTTTCTGATTGTTATTACAAATCAGCGACAGTACACATACTTTACATAGTATACCAATACACTCTATAACTTTTCACAACCAAGCAAACCGGAAGATGAATTTCCTGTGACATTAAAGTGGAATGTTCTACAAAATAATCATAATTCATTGGCCATATTTCTATCAGTACTTCGGTACGGACTAAGAGTTTCAAGAGTAACAGAACTAGAAATTAGAGATTTCATTCCTTTTTTCTATCAGACTAAAAGACTTCTGCATTTTCCTGAGATTTTCATTTTCATAAACATTTAAAATTATTGAAAAATGAATAATTATTTTTAAACATAAAAAGTCGTTACAGTTCAGTAGAATGCAGTAGTAGATGGAAGTGAATGAAAATATTGTTTATTTGTTGAGATGTGCAAACTGAATGTGAATAATAAGTGTTTCCCATTCTCTTGTCCAGAGGCGGATCTACGATGGACTTCTGGGGGCTCGGTGGTTGATAATACTTCTACTTAGAGCTACTTTTAAAAGCTCCAAACTCTGGAATGGGTATTATTTATATATAAAATAAGAAAGATTCCCTTTCTGGGGGGACAATCGCCATGATCGCCCCTGGATCTGCCCCTGCTCTTGCGTAGCAGACTTTGAAGACGTTAATTCGTGTATGCTTCTGATGATGCTGATTAGGGATGGCCACATCTGAATAATTTTTTATTCTGATATCGGATAGAAACTTATCCGGATTTTTAATATCCGGTTGACGGATAACAAAATGGATGACGGATGATATCCGACTGACGGATAATATCCGGATAATGGTTTTATCCGGGCAATTTATAAAATTAAGATAACGGATAATATTTGGATAATAGAACATTCGGATAGCTGATTACATCCGAATGACGAATAAAGAGTAATATCCGGATAACGTATATGGTTTTAAAAAGAAATAATAGGAGAGGGGCGTATCAGTATTTTCTGCTCATGGAGTTATTAAAAGACGATCATCGGGCAGTGGTCTTTACCATTGAAAGATATTGCTTCTTAAAATGTTTCCTAGTAACTTCCAATTTTCTTGTTTTTGTAGTGGATCGCGGTGGCTCAATGGTACACCGCTGACTCTGGTGCGTGGGGTCCTTATTGTTTCGATCCCCGGTCAAGTAAGATTGCGGTGTACAAGATCATATCCGTGGGTTATCTCAGGGCACTCCCACTTTTCCCACTGTTCACTGCAACAATTCCTCTATTATCATTAACTTACTTCAATCTTTGGACGCAGTGGCTCAGTGGTAAAGCCTTTCCTCTGGTGGGCCAAGTAGTTTGTGGTGGACAAGATCGTATCCGTGGGTTTTATCACGGTACTCCCGCTTCCTAACACATTTCATTCCACCACTTCCTCTATTATTATTGACTTGCTTCAATCCTTGGGCGTGGTTGCTCAGTGGTAAAGCTTTTCCTCTGGTGGGCCAAGTAAGTTTGTGGTGGACGAGATCGTATCCGTGGGTTTTGACAGTGCACTACCGCTTCCTCGAAAATTTCATTCCACCAATTCTTCTATTATCATTCACTCTCTTCAATCATTGAGCGCAGTGGCTCAGTGGTAGAGCGTTACTTCTGGTGGACCAAGTAAGTTTGTGGTGTACAAGATCGTATCCGTGGGTTTCGTCAGGGTACTCCCGCTTCCTCCCACATTTCATTCCACCAATTCCTCTATTATTATTGACTTGCGTCAATCCTTGGGCGCAGTTCCTCAGTGGTAAGCCTTTCCTCTGGTGGGCCAAGAAAGTTTGTGGTTGAAAAGATCGTATCCGTGTGTTTTGTCAGGGTACTCCTGCTTCCTCCCACATTTCATTCCACCAATTCTACTATTATCATTGACTAGCTTCAATCATTGTGCGCATTGGCACAGTGGGACAGCGCTTCCTCTGGTAGACCAAGTAAGTTTGTGGTGTACACTATCGCATCAGTCGGTTTTCTCAGGGTACTACCGCTTCCTCCCACATTTCATTCCACCAATTCTTCTATTATTATTGACCTGATTCATTCCTTGGGCGCAGTGGCTCAGTGGTAAAGCCTTTCCTCTGGTGGGCCAAGTAAGTTTGTGGTGGACAAGATCGTATCCGTGTGTTTTCTCAGGGTACTCCCGCTTCTTCCCAATTTTCACTCCACCAGTTCCTCTATTATCATTTACTTCCTTTAGTCATTGGGAGCGTGGCTCAGTGGTAGAACGCTTCCTCTGGTGCGTGGGATCGTTATTGTTTCGATCCCCGGTCAAATAAGTTTGTGGTGGACAAAATCGTATCCGTGGGTTTTCTCAGGGTACTCCCGCTTCTTCCCAATTTTCACTCCACCAGTTCCTCTATTATCATTTACTTCCTTTAATCATTGGGAGCGTGGCTCAGTGGTAGAACGCTTCCTCTGGTGCGTGGGATCGTTATTGTTTCGATCCCCGGTCAAATAAGTTTGTGGTGGACAAAATCGTATCCGTGGGTTTTCTCACGGTACTCCCGCTTCATCCCAAATTTCATTCCACCAATTCCTCCATTATCATTGACACTTTAATCATTGGGCGCGGTAGCTGAGTGGTGGAGTCCTTTCTCATGGCATGGGGACCTTATTGTTTCGATTGCTGGCGTAGTAAGTTTGTGGTGGACAAGGTCGTATCCGTGGGTTTTCTCAGGGTACTCCCGCTTCCTCCCACATTTCATTCCACTAATTATTCTATTATCATTGGCTTGCTTTAATCATTGGAGAGGTCTTGGACCCTAGAGCATTGCGGTGGTATCAGAAATCAGATTCGGTTCCAAGGATTTGGGTTGTGATGTAAACCTTTACTGTGGTTCAATATCAGTAGTTTATTACGCGAGATAAAACTATCCATACAGCTATAAATGTTGTTCTTTCTTGCGCAACCAGGTATTGAGATTGAGCCAATTCGGAGACTCGTTTCTTTCGCTTTGAGGACAGAAACCAATTTCGGACATTACGCTGTCCTCAAACGACTAGGATCTTTCCAATGTTACCATCCGCGTCCAACAACCCCATGTTTAAATGGGGAATAGAAAGGACCCGTGTCTAAAACTTCGGGACCCAGTTTTTTGAGGTTCAAGGCTAGGGATCGATTTGTGACGTCACAGTTGTGCTCAACGGGTCAAAACCTTTCAAATGCCGCCAACGTCGTCCAAGAACTTCATGTTTAATAGGTGAATATAAAGGACCCGAACCCTTAATGCCAGGACCCCATTTTTTGAGCTTCGTTACGTAAGCCTGATTTCTGACATTACTACTGCACTCAAGGGACCCGGACCTTTCCAACGCTACCACTCGCGTCCACCAACTCCATGTGTAACATGGTCCCCCTCACTTAGGAGAATCGACTCCATGCTCTTTTCATAATTGTTCTCGAATAGGATTTGTATACAAGGTAGCAGGCCTAAAATAAGCTTCTTGAGAGCGGCTCTTATATGTTAAAGAATACATAGCGATCACTTTTGGCTGTTGCGATGGTCTGTGCAAACGGCTTGGTGAAAAAAATCATCTTAGGATAACAAAAAAAAATGTGTTTCTCTTATATGTTAAAAATAAAAGCACAGAAAGGAAAAGTCAACGCTTGGTAAGGTGAGTGTCTGGGGATGCCTAATTCTAATTTGCCCCGGGCAACGAAATTTCTAGGTACGGCTCTGAGCGCTAACACTTATCGGTCTTTCAGAGTCTGATCCCTTACCTACAACAACGTAGTTTGATTAACCTGTTATACAAAACGTTTGGAAAAAACCTGTGAATGTGACTTATTGATAGCTATGCAATATGTTGACAGAGTACTAGTCTTCAGTTTAGCAACGAACCTGCCCTTAGGCGAAATATCATGTTGCTCTCTACTTTTATCTGTGCCTTGTAAATCGTAACATTGTGTTTAAAGTCAAATAGAAACAAGGTTAGTTGTTTAGTTGTAGACAAAAAACTAATGATAAAACGTTTGTGTGTTTTACACAAATACTTTTTGCCAGATTGCTGTTTCAAGCCTTTTTGCGTTATACAATATAAAACAACATATCCAGATTCAGAGAAGCCCACAGAAATTTTAAAGAAGGGTGAAAAATATCTTTATTTTTCAGATGCTTTATTATTATTATTATTATTATTATTATTATTATTATTATTATTATTATTATTATTTACCAGCTTCTCCTTGTCGATAAAGATCGTAATTTGACATTTATTAAGTGTACTTTGACTGAGTCTAGAGACAGAAGAGAATGGATCTTATTGCCAGATATAAAAATGAAAACTTTGTTCAACAGTGACTATATTAAATAAACAAACGTATTGTTTGCACCTTTTCAAAAGAAAAATTGGTATAATTAGTAAAAAATGCATTCATTTTAAAACTCTGGGGTAATAGAGGATCACGTGCTAGCCACTAGACCAGCGGGGAGGATACCCATTCGCCCACATAGTTAGGTTAATGATTTCAGACATTACCAATGCTTCTGAGTGCAGTAGTAATGTCAGATATCAGGCCCAGGCCACCAAGTTCAAGGAATGGGGTCCTTACGTTATGGGCTCGGGTCCCTTCTATTCACCTATTAAACATGAAGTTGTTGGACGGCGTTGGCGGGATTTGAAAGATTTTGATAACTTAAGTACAATTGTGATGTCAGAAATCGAACTCTAGCCTTCAACCTCAAGAAACTGGGTCCGGAAGTTTTAGAGGCGGGTCCTTTCTATTCCCCATTTAAACATGGGGTTGTTGGACGCGGATGCTAACATTCGAAGGATCCTAGTCGTTTTAGGATAGCGTAACGTCCGAAATCAGTTCCTGGCCACAAAGCGCCAGAAATGAGGTTCCGAATTGGTTCAATCTCAATACCTGGTTGCGCAAGATAGAACAACATTTATAGCTGTATGGATGGTTTTATCTCGCGTAATAAAATACTGAGATTGAACCACAGCAAAGGTTTACATCACAACCCAAATGCTTGCAACCGAATCTGATTTCTCACATCACTGCAATGCTCAAAGGACCAAGACCTGTCCAACGATTAAAGGAAGTTAATGTAAATAGAGGAATTGGTGGAATGGAAAGTGGGAAGAAGCGGGAGTACCGGGAGAAAACCCACGGATACGATCTTGTCCACCACAAACGTACTTGGCTGGGGATCGAAAGAAAAAGGAACCACGCACGAGACGAAGCGCTCTACCACTGAGACACCGCGCCAAATGATTACAGCAAGTGAATGATAATAGAAGAATTGATGGAATGAAAAGTGGGAGGAAGCGGGAGTACTCTGACAAAACCCACGGATACGATCATTCCATCACAAACTTACTTCGCCCACCGAAGGAAACGCTCTACCACTGAGCCACCACGCCCAATGATTAAACCAAGTCAATGATAAAAGAGGAATTGGTGGATTGAAAAGTGGAAATAAACGGGAGTACCCTGAGAAAAACCACAGACACGATCTTGTCCAGTTCAAATTTCTTGGGTGAGGATCGAAAGAATAAGGACCCCACGCACCGCAGGAAGCGCTCTACCACTGAACCATTGCGCCCAATGATTAAGGTAAGACAATGATAACAGAGGTATTGGTGGAATGAAATGTGGGAGGTAGCGAGAGTACCCTGACAAAAACCCTCGGATACGATCTTGTCCACTTCAAACTTACTTGATCCACCAGAGGAAGCGCTCTACCACTGAGCCACTGCGCCCAATGATTGAACCAAGTCAATGATAATAGAAGAATTGGTGGACTGAAATGTGGGAACCCACGGATACGATCTTGTCCACCGAAAACTTACTAGCCCGGGAATGGAAACAGTAATAACCCCACGCACCAGATGAAGCGTTCTATCACTGAGCAACCGCTCCACGATTAAAGCAAGTCAATGATAATAGAGGAATTGGTGGAATGGAAAGTGGGAGGAAGCTAGAGTACCCTGACAAAACACACGGATTCGATCTTTTCCACCACAAACTTACTTGGCACACCAGAGGAAAGGCTCTACCACTGAGTCATTGCGCCCAATGATTGAAGTAAATCAATAATAATAGAAGATTTGGTGGAACGAAATGAGCGTCGTAGCGGGAGTACCCTGTCAAAACCCACGGATACAATCTCGTATACCACAAACATACGTGGTCTATCAGAGGAGGCGCTTTACCACTGAGCCACTGCGAACAATGATTAAACCAATTCAATGATAACAGAGGAGTCGCTGTAATGAAAAGTGGGAAGAAGCAGGAGTACCCTGAGAAAACCCACAGGTGCGATCTTGTCCACCACAAACTTACTTGGCCCACCAGAGGAAGCACTCTACCACTTAGCCAGCGCGCCCAATTATTGAAGCAAATCAATAATAATAGAAGAATTGGTGAAATGAAATGTGGGAGAAAGCCGGAGTACTCTGGCAAAACCCACAGATACGATCGTGTCCACCACAAACGTACTTGGCCCGGAATCGAAACAATAAGGACCACACGCACAAGAGGAAGCGAGCTACCACTGAGCCACCGTGCCCAATGATTAGAGTAAGTCAGTGATAGTAGAGGGATTGGTGGAATGAAATGTGAGGGGAAGCGGGACTTCCATGAGAAAACCCACGGATACGATCTCGTCCACCACAAACTTACTTGGCCCACCAGAAAAACCACAATACCATTGAGCCACCGCGCCCGATGATTAAAGTAAGTCAATGATAATAGTTATTGGTGGAATGAAATGTGGGAAGAAGCGGGAGTACCCTGACAAAACCCACACATACGATCTTGTCCACTCCAAACTTAATTGGCCCACCAGAGGAAGCGCTCTAGCACTGAGCAACTGCACCAATCATTGAAGCAAGTCCATGATAATATAAGAATTGTTGGAATGAAATGTGGGAGGAAGAGGGCGTACGCTGACAAGACCCACGAATACGATCTTTTCCACCACAAACTTATTTCGCCCACCAGAGGAAACGCTCTACCACTGAGCCATTGCGCCCGATGATTAAACCAAGTCAATGATAATAGAAGAATTGGTGGAATGAAATGTTTGAGGAAGTGATAGTACCCTGACAAAACCCACGATACAATCTTGTTAACCCGAAATTTACTTCGCCTACCAGAGGAAGCGCTCTACCAGTGATTCACCCGCCCAATGATTAAACCGTGTCAATGATAATAGAGGAATAGGTGGATTGAAAACTGGAAATAAACGGGAGTACCCTGAAAAAAACCAAGGTTACGATCTTGTCCAGTTCAAATTTTCTTGGGTGAGGATCGAAAGAATAAGGACCCCACGCACCGCAGGAAGCGCTCTACCACTGAACCATTGCGCCCAATGATTAAGGTAAGACAATTGTAACAGAGGTATTGGTGGAATGAAATGTGGGAAGAAGCAGGAGTGCCCTGACAGAACCCACGGATACGATTTTTTCCACTTCAAACTTACTTTGATCCACCAGAGGAAGCGCTCTACCACTGATCCACTGCGCCCAATGATTGAACCAAGTCAATGATAATAGAAGAATTGGTGGACTGAAATGTGGGAACCCACGAATACGATCTTGTCCACCAAAAACTTACTAGCCCGGGAATTGAAACAGTAATAACCCTACGCACCAGATGAAGCGTTCGGAAGTATCCGAAATCCCTACACTGAAGAGCCCTCCAAAATTTGATCATTGTCCACTCGGACTGAAATTGGCATTTAAGCCAAGACTTTAATATGAAGCTAATAATCTCTTTAAAATAGACGAAAACTTTGAAAGTTTTAAGCATTTTAATATTTTTGCCTTTTCCCATACGGGGGTCATAGCCTCTATACCGAAGAGCCCCCTGAGATTTGATCATTGACCACTCGGACAGAAATTCTCATTTGGAACCAAAACTTTAATAGGAAGCCGAAAATTAAACTTTTACATCAATTTGAACTGACTGGGTTCCGGTTCACCCTACTACTATGTTTAGGTTAGTTAAGTGGTAATTTGTGACAGCTTAACATCACCAAAAGAATCTTTCACTTCGCCGCCCCCCAAGAGTCCATGCTGGATCCGCCACTGGAATCAATAGACACTTTTCCTATTCTTTTTGTCACCCTTGGTTGTGTAGGGGCTCCCACTAACAAATAAAGAAGCGGTAATATTGCAATCAAGGGGCGCTATATATTAGGTATTTCTTTAGTTACCTACCCCTAACCGCACAGGGTCATCTTCGGTAGAATGAAAAATGCTACGTGATATTCCAATAATGAAGGGGGAGAGGATGCTGTAAATTTATTTCTTATTCATTTTGTCTGTCCTGCTTATCAAAAATTACTTTCTGTTGGAAGGGTACTGAAATGAGAGGGGCAAAATAAAACGTCGTGCCCCCTCCTACATGGTTGCTCAAATTATTACAAAAGAAAGCATTTTAAACTAAGATATCTAAGGTTATTACATTATGTAAGGATGGCATATTCAGGATTATTATTATTATTATTATTATTATTATTATTATTATTATTATTATTATATGAATATCTTTGGAGCACCGACATTGTGTGAGACGAACCATGGTATGTAGAGGTTTAAGATGGTTGGTCATAGGGGAGGAAAAACCAAGATTTTTCTCTGTCTGACTCTCTAATGTAAAGATTATGTGCTGAAGGTAAGAAGCATCATCATTCTACAATAGGTTGCTTTTACGTAGAATACCAGCTACTTTAGTTCTCCTCCTTCGGGCTACTTACCTCATATGGTAAATTCAAAACAATTTCAATTCAAGACAAATACATTGTAAAATTTTTTCGTAATTAAACTTTAGGGAAAATTAAACATTTAATAGGGAAATCTGTTATCAAAATGTCCAAACAAGTAGATAAAAGACTATTTAATGATAAACATTTTGAAACTTTATAAAATTCTCCATATTAAATTAACACTTACTGGAAAACATTCGCTATGAACCAGCGAGCATATAGTGAGCAGAGAGCACAGGGGAAATAATTACGAAACTGTTTACAAACAAAATTAGGGACACTAATGCAAGTGCGACAACATTTTTTCTTTTTTGGTATCGTCATGAGTTTTACACATATGTTACAATTTGATCTTTGCCACATAAAAAATAAATAAAATAACCATAGTAATAAAAATGACAATTGCACTTCTATGGGGTTCGAACCAAATAACTCCGTCATACAGACTCGTTGCTTTAACTAACTGAGCTATTTGTTTTATTACGTGAACTGAACCTTTTCTACGGTAAAGACGATCGTGCTACCAATTCGTCCTTTTCCATAGCTAATTTCCACTATTTGCTCTATCTATACGTTAATACTTGGCATAGATTCATATATTTGGAGTTTGCAGATAATGCACGTAATAAGAAATATTACAAATGTTTCGTTAAAAGTTTCGTTTGTAGATTTAATCTACATTTCTCTCAATGACATGGATGTCGCTGCTTCGTGTTGAACTGCAGAATTCCCTCGCATTCTTGAAAATTTCCTACTTTAGCAGAGTTGGTAATTCTCGTAATTTCAGTCGATTTAATGGTTTTTGCTTCTAATTTATTTATTTTAAGCTAATATCTAACACAAATATTAAAAACGGGTTTGTTATTAACTTTTACTGCTGGGAAAACCTTCCGAAATTTCGAACATATAAAGAAAATAGAGATATTTTCAAAAAAACTTCAAAATAAAGAGACGCGTCATTTATTTTGCTCATAGTGGTACATGTGTCTTTGGTGGTAAAAGGAGTTCGGTGTTCCATGTGTTTGGCTTATGTTAATACGCACATTTGGGCTGTTAACAAACATGGGACGCTGCGGAAAATTAGGAGAGAGGAAGTCTTAGTGGTTAACTGAAAGGCGTGGAGAGCCGTGGCTAAAATCAGCATGACTCGCGCGGTAAAATAAAATGTACCATTTTACTGGAGGCTTTCAAAGGTGTTTTATTTTTTGATTGTTTAACTAATAGAATATTTCCATATATTGAGCTGTTGCAAAGTTAACGGAGAATTTCGACTACTTTCATTTTAAGTGGCCTTAAAACATGATGACATCATGTTGAAGGATGGAAACACTGCAAACAATTCGCTTTATCGTTTACTTTTCAATTCACGGTGCATAATTGTCAGTAATTTCAGCACATGTTAAGTATAGCGTTGAATCCAATAAAGCATACAGCTTAAGAGTTCATCTCGGCACTGCGAAGATCTGATTATCTCATTCAGAATCTTTTGCTCTTTCTATGCTATTAAGAATTTGAGAAACAAATGCCATTATTTTTAGCCTTACTTGTATGCGTATAAGAGCACTCTTCAACACACCTCCTCTCTGGGACATGAAGATCGCTACAACAGATCAGTGGTATAGCGCTCACAGTGGCTTGTAGAGTCTCTAGTTCAATTCCAGCTCCCACCAATTGGTGGAGAAACGCCATGTGCATGAATCTCCTGAGCGTTCTCCCTTAGCCTCGATTAGAGATGCAAGGGCTCGGAAAAAAACCGGCTTTTTTGAAAAAAAACTCGGTTTTTTCTGCTTTGCTTTTTTGCTTCGGAAATTTTGGGCTTTTTTCAAAATACTGCTTTAAATTGATAAAACAGACTTTGTATCGCTTCTCTATAACACAAAAAATCATTTAATTAGTGGTTGATGCTGATAATAATATAAAACATCGAAAATAAACTATGAATTTCGAAAAAATATTTCAAACAATTTTTCTTCAACATATTTACATTATGAATTCCACAGGATTAACCAATGTATATAATAAGAATTTTTTAACCTCCTATATACAAAAGTAAGCAGAGTTGGCAAGAACCGTGGTTGTTTTTGAATATGCCAAAAATCCGTTTTTTAGGGGATGTTTAAACCAGGCTTTTTTGCTTTAAACCAGGCTTTTTTGACTTAGATTTTTTGCTTTATGTATTTATATTACATATTCACAGAAATAGCCTAAGTTTGTTTCGCCTTGATGTTATTATGCAACAGCGGGGTTATGCCGGAAGAACTCCCACAAGCTTAAAGAAGTGCGGTCAGTAAATTTCTTAAGTTGAGAATCTCCCGCTCTAGCCATTGGGAAAATCCCGTCATTACTTGAAATGTAAGACAATAACGGGAAAATCCTGTTATTGCTTTGCATGTAAAATTTAAAGGTCAACGTACCATAATCAGTACGCTAAAACTGAGGTATTAAATTACAAATTTAATACCGGTACGTAGATATCATTGAAAGTCCAATCCAAGCTAATGTTGGAAGCTACGTAGGCAATCGATAAATTTTGCCAATTTCTATCAATATATTTAAGCAATATTGGCTTCTTTATAAAACAACACGCATTTAAGCATGTAGAAATATACAATTTGGTTTGTTTCGTATATTTAGGCTTAACATCCTTACGAAATACCGAGGTTATCACGGAGAAGACTTTCGCTTAAACTGACATCCGAACCGCTACTTGGGTTACGCATGAAAAAAGGATTGTGGTTCGACCGAGAATTGAACATGGGACACCTTGATTAAAAGGTGAAAGGGAAATAAAACTATTGCAGGTGGTTTGATATCTGGAAACGTTACCATGAAGTTCACACGATTCGCATGTTTCATTCTTTTTATTTTTGTGGTTTAAACCAGTTATTAATAAAAAAAAGTTGGTGTAAATCAGCCAACCCTAAAAGTAAACACCTTTTTTTAAAGAATACACAAATAACTAGCAAAATAGTATGTAGTATTTTTACTTCAAAATATTCCATACCCCCTTTTTGAAACAAAATAAAATTAAAATAAAACATAAGAGAAATACTTAGATGTATATGATACACTTAAAGGCTGCACATCTAGAGCTTTTGGTTCTGTATATTCTTGAAATTCTACAGTTAAGTTTTATAGAACCACCATCACAGTTTACCCAATCCTCAAGTTTTCTGAATTTTTAACAAGAGGGATTCAACAAGAGGGATTCAACATATCATTACGGAACTCCCCCCCCCCCAAAAAAAAAAGACTACGGAATATATTTAAGTTAAGCTAAATACAACTGCACAACAAACATGACTGAGTGATTAGCTTTTGCGCTTCTATCGGGAAGTCCGGGATTCAACCAGCATTCGACCATTCTGACAAAGCTTTTCTTCATTCCATCTGTGAATGTAGAAATAGTGCGTGTACTGTGAGTTGGGTGACTTCCTTTTTTATTGTTTTTAAATCGTTATTATTACTAATTACCAGCAGTGATGGTTTTGCGAAGGTTAGGGGAGCGGTCTTTCGGACTGAAGCCCGTTCCCCAAAGTTACGGAATGTCTGCAACAAACGAAATATCTATTATTTATGCCTTTACTCATAAACTTTAAGCTCCCGTCAAATAAAAATTACGAATGTTTAAAAAATCTAAACATTAGTAAGAAACCCTTCCCAAAATACTTTTCTAAATCCGCCACTGATTCTCAGTATAAAATGATTTTTAAAGTTTTATCCGGAAGATTATTGCTAAACATATAAACGAAACGAAATATTAGTTATGCCTGTACTCATAAACTTCAAGCACTTCCCAAATAAAATTAGGACTTTTTAGGAAACGAAACAATCAGAAAAAACCCTCCTAAAGTACTTTTCTAAATCCGTTACTGATTATTTGTATAAATTGGTATTCAAGGTTGTGTCCGGAAAATTATTGCTAAATCACTTCACAGCTACAGTATAACAGAAATGTGGAAGTACGGTTAGACGGATATATTGAAAAACGTACGCTTTGACGGATAAATAGAAAAACGGGCAAGTTTAACTTTTGCGCTAGAAGCTAGAGTACTAAAAGCCCTTAGAAATGAAACACGGATGACAAACTAGAGAAGAAAAAAGATGTCGATAACTCAAAAGTTAAAATAAAGTTAAATAGCCTCTAAAATTACCCTCAAATACTACATTCTTCATGTTAGCTTTAATTCGTAAAACATGTGCTCCATCCATCTTGATGGTGAATTTCAGAGCGAAATATCACATTCAGGTCATGGAATTTTTATCTAATTATAGAATATACTATAAGAAAGCTATTTAGATAGAAAAATCATGAAGTTGAAAAAAGCCAAAATTTCCAAAATTCTCGTTTTTTTCCCAAAAAGCCGGCTTTTTATGTGAAAAAAACCATCGATTCAAAAAAGCCGGCTTTTTTGCATCTCTAGCCTCGATACATGATAACGTAGTACGTTAAACTAAAAAAGAAACATGTAGTACGTAAATACTGGGGAAAGGTGGCCAAAGAATTGAAAGTTTGTAAGTGCTTTACAAATCTTTCCCTCAAATTCTGAATAAAACAATTACGTTGAAAGAACGCTGTTTAGAGAGAAATAATTATCTATTACAGAAATTTGTGTATATTTGGGCATATGAGTGCCCAGAGGTCGGTTTAGGGGTCATTTCGCCACAGTGAGATTTTTGGGGGAGGGGGGATCCGAATTTTTTCATTTAAAGTACCATTAACAGTCGAACTTTAATTATACTGTAATAAATAATTATAATGTTTTCAGAAACGCTAAAGTGAATAAAATTTAGTTTATAAAGCAAATTACCTTGCTTGTCACAACCAACTCCGGTCTCCTCTCCAACTACATTTTTCTTGGGGGGAAGCTGTAAATATGGGGGCATTGGCACCACTGACTTAGCAGAATGAAAGTTCGTGTTTTGATATAGCGGTTGTATTATTCTCTAACGACGATTCATTGTGTTTTTGCTGCAAGTGGTCTCGGCTTCGATTCCCAATGGAGGCACTCGGTCGAAAAGGTGTAATGGACCAGCCTGAGTGAGGTTTTTCCTGGGTTTTGCTCATTCATACCAAATGCCGGGATGATGGCTAACATATAGGTCCCAAGTCGTTTACCTCCCCCCACCTCGGTTCCGGATAGTGTGATAGTTCCTATGCCTTAGTCCTATGCCTCATTTGAAAGGTTGTTAAAGGAGACAGAAAACTTGAGATATTTTTTAAATTCACAAACATACAGGGAAGCTACATGAAATTAAAAATGGAAAACATTCCGAACTGACACAAATGTAGATAGTACTTATTCAATTTGGAAGATAATCATATTTACACACACACACACACACACCCCTGTTTGTCTACCCTACAAAAGGCGTATGCGAGCTGGGCCATAGGAAAACCGAGAATGCATTCATATCTACTTTAGTATTGAAGCTACTTTCCTGATACGTTTCCAAAAGTTGCGTCGGCAATAGAGCTACGTTCCCAGAGGCATCAGAATGCAATATCTCGTCCATGACTGGATGCGTACAAATGAGCACCCAAACCAACTGGGTATTTGCAAAACGAGTAACTGTAACAAACGAAGACACTAACAAACAAACAAAGATAATGTGTGTAAAATGTGTAAAATGTGAGTTCAGGGAGTAAACGTGAGCAGTGCGATTAGAGCAATTGCTATAAACACTAGTTAACTTTGTAGCAAATGAAACACATGGATTAATGCTGTTGACTTTCTTGGGTCTTCCAGTTTCTTTCCACATTTCCTTTCCACCAATTATTTCATAATCATTCAGTCTCATTAATCACCCGTCTGTTATAAGCTATAAAGTATAATCAAGGGATATAAAACTAGAAATTTCATTTGATTTCAAATGAAATAGCACATTGATTCAATCCCCGGAGAAGTTAGTTTGTGGTGGACAACATCGTTTCCATGGGTTTTCTCGGAGTACTCCCATTTCCTTCCACATTCTCATTCCACTAATTCTTCCATCGTCATTCACTTATCTTAATCACCGCCTCCCTTAACATAACGGCATAACGTGGGACGTTAAACTGTAAGATTTCATTTCATTTTGAAATGGAATGGCGAGACTAAAGTAGGGTTATATTTGTTTGTTTGTTCGATGAAGGTTAGTGTTTCTTTTCAGCACCGAGGCTGTAATAGACGAAGATTTATAGGTGAAAGTGGAAACAGAACCACAATAATAGTTCATATTTTATTAATGCTACCATGAGACTATGTGACCAAAGAAGGTCATGCTAGCTACAAGACCAGCGTGAGAACAATATTATATGCCTACAAGAAACACGAAACAAGATACATTCTTCATACCAGGTGGGAGACCCGGATTCAATTCCCGGCGGGAGCTCATGTGGTTTGGATTCAATGTTAATGAGTAGGTCAAGTCTCATATAGCCTTGCTGCTGAAAGGGACGTTAAATTCAAAATCAACTCAATTATTCGTACCATCGAATTTAATATTTTTGTTATAACGTGGAAAATGAAGTACTAAACGACAAGAATACTGCAAAACAAGATAGAATATAAAACAATAAAAGGCATTAAGTTTAAAATTGTCAAGGAAAGGATTTTAAAAGGTTAAGACATTATCATGTTACTTGCGTTAACACTTAGCAACAACACACAAATATACTATTATACTATTGAACTAATATACTATTAGTT
Organism: Thermobia domestica; assembly: GCF_964235325.1. Lineage (NCBI taxonomy): Eukaryota > Metazoa > Arthropoda > Insecta > Zygentoma > Lepismatidae > Thermobia > Thermobia domestica. Next base: position 28,253 of record NW_027656976.1, on the reverse strand, counting down.
CATATACTATGACTAATATACTATTGAACGTCGTAATCTTGTATCACTTAAGATTTCTGTTTCTCTGAAATATTATAACATATTTGACTAATCCAATCAATTTATCTATTTTACTGTTTTAGCCGTAGTAACTATGAAACAAACCATAGTTTATACTAATATGCAATGTCAATTTTAATGCGAATGGTTAGCAATAATCTGTGCCTTCACTTTTTTGATAACTTTTTCATCCGTTTGTCTTGACATACTTACAGTACTCTTACAGAATTTTTTCTACTTCGATCTCTCCATAAAATCCATACATTTGCTCCCAAAGGATTCAACTGTTAATTTAATGAGAGAATAGCGGGACGATTTGAATCCAAAATTAGTGACTAACAAAACTTGATCCGTGCCTTCTACGTGTGCACCATTCTTCTCTCGGTTTTCTGTCTTACAGGCATGCTTCAAACAATCACTGATCTTACCAGGTATTGCGGAACTCAAATGCTACACAATGCTTCATATAAGCATTATATAACTACCTATGAAATTTCGTAGTTGGCTTTCCCAACTTCAGGGAACAAAACCTAACTGTAACATTCTATTCAATAATAATAATAATAATAATAATAATAATAATGATTATAATATTTTAAATAATAATGTGTAACTCTGTTACTGCTCGACCACTGACATTTGCGCTATGCACTTGATAGACATATACTTTCATTTGAGTTGATTTAGAGTTCAGCAGCGAGGATATATGAGACGGAACCTACTGCTTAACGTGGAATCCGAACCACATGTTCTCCTGCCGGGAATCGGACCCGGGTCTCCAACTCCAAAGGCGCGCGCAATAACCGCTTAGCCACGAAGAAACTCATAGACATATTTGCTTTCGGTGCAGTTTTCATTTCTCTTTTGCAAAAACTTCAATTCCGTATATTATTGTCGCACTGTACTTGTGTATACATAAATATATTAGCTCAGTCTCTTGAATAATTACAGGAGGAAAAGTACGGCAATGGTGGATCTTGTGGCATGTCAGGACTAATATTTTGCAACAATGGAAGCGAGTTCTATAGAAGGATAAATGTACAGAAAAAGAGGAGGTTAACAATTCTTTGAAGTATAGATAAAAAATTAAATTGGTGTTTTTGATATCCTAATTTAGACCAGTCGCAGAAACAGGCCATTCACGAGTTATTATACAAATATAAAAATATTTTATACACTCCGAACGGCATTGGATATTACAGGGGCTACAATCACAAAATAAGAATTCCTAAATCGGCAGTGTTCCAGAACAAATCTCCATGTTCCAATGCATGTTCGAGATCAGGCAGACAAATTCAAGAACTCATTAATACTAGAATTATACGACCCACAGTTGATAATAACTTCACCTCGCCACAGAATATTTTCAAGAAACTAAATACGAACGCCTTTAGATTTTTTTTGAATTTACAGCAGCGTAAAACATACATATCTATGGGTGCCATGCCAAACTGAATATGTGTTAAACACTTTGAAAGGCAAATACACATAACGACCTTAGATCTCTCCTCGAGCTACCACCAAATCTTGCTCCATCCGAAAAGCCCCTGATACATGACCTTCGAGGTCAATCACACAAGAAAATCTTACAAAATTCTCATATGTGTGATGGGTCATAAAACTAGCACGCAAGTTCTCTTAATTGCAACTAGGATGACTTTACGTTGATTAACGAATAAGATCTTGTTGTCGATAACATCGTGCTAAGAGGCTAGTTTTCAACAATAGCTATCGGAATTTTATTTTAAAAATTAAGAAATATTTGTGCTTCACTTAAGACAAATTTATTTTAGTCAGAGCTGAATGCTCTCGGATATTTAGTATCAGGCAATTCTATTAAAATCTCTCCAAGAAACCAAAAAACAGCATTCAAGATTCCACCAAAAGAGAATTTTGCAAAGTTTTACGGGCTTATGCTCCTACTTACTGGCACATAAGGATTTTGCCATGAAAATAGAATCTTTTTAACAAATGTTTCCATAGCAATATTTGTATTTTTCAGATGATCTTATGGATTCTGTTCCTGGTGTTGGAGCTGTAAGGTTCCGTGCCTCAGGTGTAGGCAACTACCATAAAGCATGCTTCATTAACGAGCACGTGTTTCCTGTTGAGAACATAATCACCAGCAGACGGTGGAAAGAGGACACAAGAAAGACGCGAAGTTGTTCCGAAGGAAATCGAAGATGGTCAACCCTCTCCTCACGAACTTCCCCTTCAGAGGACAGCCATAAAAGAAGATCTCAAATGGACAGAAGAATAAATTTTAGTGCTTGTCGCTAATCTTCTTAAACTATTCCTGAGATCGTTTTGTGTTACGGAGATTTCCTCAAGTCCAACTTCTGAAGCCGTAATAGGCAAAGGAGTATTTCTTTAACTACCTACCCTAGAGGCTGCAATAAACAAAGAGATACAACTACACTATCTCCTGAAACTACGATGAGTAAGAAAGATATCCTTTAAATCACCACCCTAGGCCGTTGTGGGATAGAAGATTTTATCTTTTAATCTTAAGCTACTTATCACCATCGATTTCGGTAGAGGCAAAAACATTACTTTCGTTGCAACCATAGCACTGATCTGAGAATAAGCTAGCAATTATTTATTTCAAAATAATTTACGGCTTTAAACTTGTTTCAGAGGCATATTGAAACGTGTGTCGCATGGACACTGCTCTCAATAGATTTGCGTGCACCGGAATATATTTACTTAACCCTCAGATATTTACAGACACAACTATCTGTCCAGAAACTTGATTCGTGTCGTAAGGTGATACACTAGACCTACCTGTGAACACCCACAATGTTCAACTTCGGTAGGGGTTGAGGAAAAGGGGGGTACTTCTTGTTTATCGTCTGCAGGGAATCTATGTTCTCCACATATGCCCGAGAAATCAATCTTATCGTTCATCAACTAGTAAAGTGCTCTGCATTAGTGAACAGTTATAATCATTGCCGGTAAATCGCAAGAGGCATTTAGCGTCACGCACCAGAACTGGGTAGATTTCGATACCATATGAGGCAAATTGAAAGAAAAAGTGACTTCAGCAAACGAAGTAGCAAAGTAACGTAACAAGAAGCTAATGAACCACCACACGGACTACGAGAAAATATTAACAGGAAAGCATCACTGAATTCATAATTTGTGGTGAAACGTTCAATGAAGGCTGGGTGTAGTGTGAATTCTGCGATGGCTGGGTACATGAAACGGCACCTCAATTTAATCAACAGATATCATTACACGCGTTACCATTGTTAGCTTCGTGGGTAGGTTTTCTTATTGTTCCTTCTATGTATAGAATATGATGTTTTTCAATTATCTTACGTGTTCGTTAGTGCTCGCCAATATTCCAAATATGTTAAATTTAGCGATCTGTGTTGTCATTTGTTTATTTCATTATTTTGGCATTTATGTCGATATCTTCAGTTTGTTAATAAAGTTCACATTCCATATTTCAGGGTTATTTCGTGGCAATTTTATATCTTTTTACCAAGAGGCACTTCAATGTGTTAAAATGTCTGGGGCTACCTCCTTTCCCATAAAAATGTAAACTAATACATGTTTATCTTGCCAGGTTTACTTTCAGAAAATGCTTAGCACTCTTGAGTTAGGTACTAATTTGTGCAAAACAAAAAGTTGGACACCAGTCAACTCCCCTCCTGAAATTGGAGGAGGCTGTGCTCCTTTACATCACTCTTCCGTCTTGTAACGCCACTACGAATTTTATGATTCCTGATGCAGGGACGACCATGTTTTCAAATATTTTGTATCCATTTAACACAGGCTGCTAGTATAGAACAGATAATTAGGCCCAAATGAAGATCAATAATAGAGTGAGAGCAGCTAGATTCATTTTTTCTACTCTTGGATAAAATTCACAAAACAAGGTTACTTCCCTTACCAGCAATGCTACATGATTTGCTATATCTATTCGATGTGCATTGTTAAATCAGTGTACAAAAGCATTTTTTTCGCTACAACTGAATACCGCAACAGATCAACGAAAGGTACAAAAATCTACCAAGACAAACTACATAAAATCAATAGGTTTCGTTCTGAAACAATCACAGGAAAATATGGATGTTATCAATATGGTTGACTAGTATGTGGGAAACATTTTGAATATCAATGTTCAGCTAGGAGCGCACAATGTAGAAATTGCAACGAATATAATCATTTTGCACAATATTGTCCAAAAGGTATACAAATAGGTACATAAAAAGAATCAATGAGTTGCCTGATGAAGATATTCAGAAGGAAGACAAGATCTTCATCCTTACTGAATTACAGAAGAATTAGATGACAGAAGCAAATACGAATGTAGAAGATGAACGAAATTTTAGTTCAGTGGAGATTTTATGTTAAGCTCCCTTCAGGTAGCCAATACAGAGAAGAAAATATGTTCACTAGTAATTAATCGAATTTAATTGGTAAAACGAAATTCAGAGGTTAAACACGAGAATCTTGAACCAGAAAATCGATAACAGAGGAATCAGGTCTGTAGACACACCGACACACCGACAAACAGGTAGTAGAAATGGAATACCTTAGTATGAGTCAGGGAATACGTATAAGGTCAACAATAATAGAAGGAAAGAATACAAATAATAGAAGTCCAAAACAAATATGGTAAACAGGTGAGAACATAAAATAAAGTTACGAAAGAAAGAAACAGAAGAAAACAATACAGAAATGTAGATAGTAAAATAATAAGAATGTGTAAAAATAAAAGAGAAGGCGAAGATATAAAGGGATTAGTCAAGAAAAAAGATGTAGAGGATAAGTATAAAGAAATGATACAAAAAGATGATGGATGGAAGTCTGAAGAATTAAAGCAAACCGTTGAGACACAGGTGAAAAAGAGAGTCAGAGAGAAAAGGAATACGTACAAGTTTACTTTTGGCGCACCACTAGAAACAATTGTTAAAACTTATAATTCTTTTACTAATTTCCTTATTATTATCCCCTAAAAGGTTTCCCTTGGCGACATGAAAATGTCTCACTTGGCATAGATAAAATACAGGGATGAATAATTAAATATTATAGTGCAAAAACTCAAACCAACCTGCCTTAGGTGGCCATTAAAACACGAATGCTATCCACTCAGGTCAGGGAAGAATAAAGCTGGTGGGTCCGTACGCTAGCGCGGGAGTGCGTCCGAAAGGAACAAGTCTGTCAGCAGTCGGGGATATGTGCGCAAGCCAAGATGAAAAGGAATGGGTTTTGTCAATAGTACGAATTTCAATAGCACTTGTAATTTTTTTCCAGTAACGTTGCACTTGAACATATAAAATACAGGTTTTTTACATTGTGCAAAAATATGCTGCCAGTGGAAAATAACATCTAATAGTGCCATCTTTTATATACACTCACTTATTATATCCGGCGTAAATCACTTGTGATCATTTTATACTAGAACACTACACTTGTAAACCTATAATACAGAGTATTACTTTGTATTTCATTCTGTCGCCATTTGTTCCTTATAAACATGCCTATCCATACAAAGAATTGAATTTTACATGTAAATAGTTCAAAGTGTCGTGCGCCAAAGCTACACCTGCACATAAGAATGAGATACAGGTGAAGACGGGGGTTAAGAGGGAAAGAAGCTGCAAAAAGAAGTGAAAAGGGAGAAATTTTTGTATGATGGTTATTAGTAGCGAAAAATACATTAATGAAGTGCCATCTGACAAAGTAGAAGAAGAGAAGAAAACGGAAAAAAAGTTCTGATATAAAACAGTTGAATATTTGTTGTTTGTAGTTGAAAGATAAAGTGTTGAATGTTTGTTGATTTCGGCTCCTATTGCCTATTATTTCGTGTGCTTGTGGGAACTCAAACGATGTTTTCGAATATCGTAGCTTTTGATATGTTAATAGTATTGAGTGAAGTCGGGAGAATTATCGCGAGGCTGCGCGGCTATATGATCAACGGTTTCTCAATCGTGCTGGGCAGTCGAGGAAAGGGCTTCGTCTTGCACTTGGTGTGCAGAGGACTGGGCATGTCCCTTCTCAACACAAAAGACGTCAGCAGATCAGGCGCCGTGTTTAGGATAAACGGTCTCCCGGCATCCTTGCTGCAGTCCATTTGGTTCCCCAAATCTCGAAAACATGATTCGCCAGGGATGCTGCGATAAGCAACATGACGGTTTGGAGGATTCTGCTCAACAACGTGCTCCATTTTGACCATGTTCATCTGAATCAGGAACTCCGAGAACAAGATTTACATATCCGTCTAGTTTTGTCAGTGGATGAGTGCCAGGAAACCCATGTTTCCACCGGGACATTCTGTGGACGGATGTAGCAACCTTCAAGAGTAATGGAGATGTCAGCATACACAACGCATACTACTGGTCCAGTTTGAATCCTTTTTTTTTGAAGTGTCTACGTGCACTACGAACAGAGAAAAATGCCTGTGCCGGTGGACTGATAGTAGTAATTTAACTTCAAATAACAGACGTAGATCCCAAACCGCAGAATTTAACGATAAGTGTTTCCCGTTAAAGTTGTTTCTATTTCAATAATACTTCCAAAGAAATCGAAATTGATACCAATTTCCATTTGAAATTTTGGAGTTGACCACCGTGGATGTATCCCCGCTACGCCAATCGATATAGAAGCATCACCATTGATTCTTCACGTACGATTTGGTCATTCAGTTTTTTGTTGTTTGAAGTGTCTGCGTGTACTACGAACAGAGGAAAATGACTGAGATGGCAATTGGTCTGAAGTGGCAATTCAACAAATAACATAAGTAGATACAAAACCGTAGAATATGACGAAAAGTGTTTCCCGTAAAAGTTGTTTCTTTATCAGTAATACTTTCAAAGAAGTCGAAATTGATACCAGTTTCCATTAAAAATTTTGGAGTTAATCCCTTTGATGCATTCCCGCTACGACACTGGATATGGGAGTATCACCATTTTATTATTCAGATACGATTTAGTCATTCATTTTCTGTTTGAAGTGTCTCCGTGCACTATGAACAGAAAAATGAGTTTACCGGGTTGTCTGATAGTAGCAATACAACAAATAATAGACGTAGATCCGAAACCGTAGAATTTAACGAAAAGTGTTTCCCGTAAAAGTTAATTCTTTTTCAATATTACTTCTAAAAAATCGAAATTGATACAATTTTCCATTAAAAATTTTGGTGTTGACCCCCTTGGTGTATTCCCGCTACGCCACTGGATATGGAAGTATCACCATTTGATTCTTCATGTACCATTTGGTCATTCATTTTTTGTTTCCAGCGTCTACGTGCACTAGAAGCTGAGAAAAATGTCTAAGACTGGTGGTCTGATACATCCTCTTCCTCTCCCTACATTGGACCGTCAAACTAAAATGATAAAAGTCATCCCAGGTCCGAACTTCATCCATGTTGAAAATTTGAATGAGATCGGTTTGGTGATTCCAAAGTTATGAGGTTTTACTAGTATATACCCGCTTGGCTGGGTGAAATGAAAATTTAAATGCACAATTCCGTGTCTCATGTGTTCTGTACCCGTGAAATATGCTGTTTTCGTTTTTAATGGCATCGAATTAAACGGCATCGGAAAGATTATTGATCACCTCGGCGATCCCGAATACCACGTATTCGACGCTAATATTAATCATTTTCAATCATTTCATTATCTCCCAAGCTACAAGGCTGAGTTTGATTTCAAACGGGATCGGAAGTGTCATTCTTCATCTCAGCGACCCTAAAAACTACGGATCAGACACTAGTGTCGGATAATTTTGAACATTTATATATATATATATATATATATATATATATATATATATATATATATATATATATATATATATCCCCCTCCTCTTCTTTCATGTTGTGCGGCACGGCATTGGATGTGTTACCGGTCATCTCAGTGACCCAGGAAACTATGGATTCGACACTAATATGGGTTATTTTTTATTTCCCTCTCCCCCTCTCAGAAGACGCGCGGCTGAATTTGGAATTAACACCATACGAAGTGTCATTGTTCATCTCGGCGATCCCAGAAACTATAGATTCAACACTAATTTCGAATCATTATATCCCCCTCCCCCTTGTTGCGGCCTATGTCATCGGAAGTATCACTGTCCATCTGAGAGACCCCAAAAATGTGGATTGAGCACTAATATCTGTCATTTTCGACCATTTTTAAACGTTTTACTCCCCCTCAACCAAGTTGAAGGTTTGAATCTGAATTTAAACGGGATCGAAAGTATCACTGCTCATCTAAGCGACCCAGAAAACTATAAATTCTACTGATAGTGGACATATTCGACCATTTTTAATATATCTCTTTCTCCCCCTTCTTCAACTTGTGGAGCTGATTTTGGATTTAAACCGGATCGGAAATGTCTCTGTTCATCATAATGATCCCGAAAACTATGGATTAGACACTAATATTGGTCATTTTCAATCATTATTATATACAACTCCTCCTCCCCTCAACCGTGCTGCGGCACACGGCGTCAAAATTGTCACTGTTAATCTCAGCAAATCCTAAAACTATGGATTCGACACTAATATTAGCCATTTCTGATCATTTTTAATGTTTATTCCCCTCCTCTACGTTGCAACTTCCCCCTCCTCAACTATCAGGGCTGAACTTGGATTGTTACAGCATCAGAAGTGTTACTGTTTCTCTCATCGATCCCGAAAACTATGGATTCAACACTAATATTGGTCATTTTGATCATTTTTAAATTTCTCCTCCTTCCCCCTCCCCTACGTTGCATCGTCAAAGTGAGTATCCTTAATCCCTGCCCGAAAACTCATGTATGTTGAAAATTTAATTGAGATCGGTCGGATGGTTCAAGAGTGATAAAGTCACAAAGGCAGTCATTTTTATTTTTTACATATATCTCCCCCTCCCTCTCCCCTATGGTGGCTCGTCATAGTGAAACGATAAAAAACACCCAAGGTCTGACCCTGATACATGTTGAAAATTTGATTTAGATTGGTCGGGTGGTTCAAGAGTGATGAAGTCACAAAGACAGTCATTTTTATTTTTTTACATATATCTCCCCCTTCCCCTCCTCTATATTTGCTCGTCATAGTGAAACGATAAAAAGCACCCAAGGCCCGACCCTCATACATGTTGAAAATTTGATCGAGATTGGTTGGGTGGTTCAAAAGTTATTAGTTTTTATTCATGTCCCCCTCCCAACCCCCTTCCCTAGGATCTACCGTTAAAGTGAAATTACAAAAATGTTTCCACATCCGAACCTTATGCATGTTAAAATTTGATTGAGATTGGTCGGGTGATTCAAGAGTGATGAAGTCACAAAGACAGTCATTTTTTTTTACATATATCTCCCCCTCCCCCTCCTCTATACTGGCTCGTCATAGTGAAACGATAAAAAGCACCCAAGGCCCGACCCTCATACATGTTGAAAATTTGATCGAGATTGGTTGTGTGGTTCAAAAGTTATTAGTTTTATTAATTTTTATTCATGTCCCCCTCCCCACCCCCTTCCCTAGAATCTACCGTTAAAGTGAAATTACAAAAATATTTCCAGATCCGAATCTCATGTATGTTGAAACTCTGAATGAGATCGGTCGGATAGTTCAAGATTTATTAAGTTACAAAAATAGTCACTTTCAGTCTTATATAAATTGATTTTTATATACCTCCCCCTCCTTCTCCTCCCATACGTTGCTCAGTCAATTTAAAATTATAGAAAAAATCCCAGGCCTAAACCTAATCTATGTTGAAAATTTGATCAAGATCGGTTGAGTGGTTCGGGAGTTATTAAGTTTTATTTATTTTTATACCCATTCCCCCTCCCCCCTCACTTTTACCATCCAAGTGAATAGCCTAAAACCAGCCCGGCCTTGAACCTCATCCATGTTACAAATTTGATCGAGATCGATCAAGCGGTTCAGCAGATTTAAAGTCATAAACATAGTGATTTTCAATTTTATATATATAGATATATTTTTATATACACACGTCTCCCTCCCCTCTCCCTCTCCTCAGCTCTCCTCTCCCTCTCATTTTAGGCATAGGGTTATTTTTACGTAATATCCATATCCGAGTTCTTACTGTGAAAAATTCCTTGCTATAGTTGCTATTTTTCTTTAACGTTTCAACAAATACTTGATTGGCAACAATGGTGAACGCAGCCGTCGGGAGTTTGAATTGCTCTAGTTCCTGCTTGGAATACACACGTAGATGGCACTGCGTCGGAATACACACCGATCGAGAAACGAAATTTTTCAGTCTGAGCACACACTTTACACACACAAACCGGCTGTATCCGTATAAACGAGCGGAGGCAAAAGAACTCGCGGGGGGGCCCCTATAATGGTCCTGCACGCGTTAAAAGTAAAAAACTTTTCGAGCAACCACTAAAAAATGCTCGCTTTGCAAAAATTGCTCAGAGTGCTGCTCTGTAGCCGATCGACCTACAAAGATTGGCGGGTTCACCAACGCACACACACACACACACACACACACACACACACACACACACACACACACACACTATTCAATTTTAATACTTAATTTGTGAAATACATTTGGTCAAAATCTTGCTGTCGATCCCTCTGTATATCAGTTTATAACTCAATTACACTTTACTGGTTTTAATCACCTGGATAATCTATTATTTAATTTTCATTATTTGACAGTGAAGTACAAATTTATTTAACTAATCTGTTCTGATCTGGATTCTATGTGAAATTAGTTTTCAAATGATGTGTTGGACATGTGCATGCCAGCAGTTTCATTTTTTCCATAACAGGGGCATTTGTCTGGAAATTCCCTACAGTATCTTTATTTCTTCCCTTTCACCTCATCGGTTGAATTAACTATGAAGCAGCTAGTCTCTACAATAGCAGAACTTTTAAAGTGAACAATGAGAGATGTATAGAAAACTTCCTTTTTTCTGAGGGATACTTCAACTGATCGATACCTTACCTTCCCTTATAATCCTTCTATTGTCGCTAATATTAACTTATTCCCCGTGTAAATAGATTTCTCAGAAATTAATAAGTTAATTATAATTTGATTTCGTAACTATATGTAAGTTGATATGATGTCCAATGGCGTAAATACGCCGGGGCGGTGCCCCAGGGCTCCAGAGGTTTGGGGGGCCCCCGGTTCCGTCGAAGTAAATGAAAAATGCAATTGCAAAATTCAGTCTGTCACAAAATGTATTTTGAAAAAACGAAAATATATATATACAGAAAAAATGTGATAATGGTGCTAAATTTCTCGACCTTCCTGCTGAGTATGTGATGACGTCCTTTTTTTTCAATCAAGACTACCCACGATGTGTGTCATGTTAAAGATTACTTGGAATAAGCTCCTTGAAATAACAGCAGCAGAAGTCGGGATTTAAACGAGAAAGAGACTCTATTTTATGGTTTGTTGCCTTCCGGATTGATTGTTACCAAGGATTTCCTCGTTCCACCCTCCGCCAGGGTGGGGTGCGGTGGGGTGAGGGTTGTCAGCATCTAAAAGCAGTTTTATCAAGTCGAGGTCAATATATCCTGCAGTCTGCACACCCTGACTGCGAGACCTCTGAGTCAGCTAAGTTCATTCTTTTCCTTTTTCTAAAACTTGTAGATATGAAAGCGTGCCGGAAAATGTCCTGGAGTTGGGCAATTAGTTTGTTCTTTTATGTGGTTTACACAAGAGACCACGCATTGCTGGACCTTAGGTGGGTAGTAAATGTTAACGACGCATTTCGTGGTTCAATTTAGATACGTTTAGATGGTACGAAATTATTGCTAAACGATGGGTAAACTGTGGCGCAGCAGAGCATAGAAAGAAGAAAGACAGAGAAGAGGAGGTGAAGAGAAAACATGAAGATTCATTCTTTTTTTTTTTTTTTTTTACGACTGTTCCAGAAAATACGAGGAGTGATTTTTCATTAGCTTCTGGTAAGTAAAGAATTATACAGAGGAGCGGTGACTATCTTAGAAAAAAGGGGTAAAACTTGATGTCGATGATGATGCACTGTTCTGGCCGAAGAAAGGTATCAAATGAAGAAAGACGTCCTCTTGAACTTTGGTTAAATGCAACTAATTTCGGAGTTTCGGAGGTGTCCAAAGCGTGGAACAATGAATTTTAGAGAAATATATTTCCAAGGGCTCTTCAAAGGAACTGTCAAATCGACAGTGAATTAATTCTCGGTTTGTCAGTTCCTTTTTGGAAATCCCTTGCCCATGCATTGCAGAGCTTTAAAACACGCATTTACAAGTAGATCAGGTACTACTTTCAGTGTGACGTTTTAAGTCGCAGTCTCTACACTTTATAGTTTTTCAAATATAGGCCCTGACATTCATTTTACCACGCTTTAGGCACCGTGTATCTCCGAAACTAGTGGCATCAATCTGACCAGCATCAAGTTTCAACTCTGACTTTTTCTAATATGGTCACACGTTCACCCTATCCTTTTAATTGAGATAATCGATAGTTTTTTAAAAAGAATTTTAAGTGAAAGTCAAAAGAGCGAAAAACATCGGTAAAGTGAAGTTCTAATTGTTATTGTAACATGAAACCGTTTTTTAATCATGCATATTAAGCTCTGATTTACATACGCCAAAATGTATGTATACACGACTTCAAAAGTGCATTACCACCTGCAATTCTCCGTTTCCTGCAATAGCAGGCAACCCAAAAAGCTCGGCGGTTGGGTTGGTTGCAAATTCGAAAGGCGTTGGACTAAACCTCAATTTTGTCACAAATATATCAGTGTGCAAATAAGACAATAAAACAAATTGTTAAGAATGACAATTTTGTTATTGTGACGGAGTTGGATGACATCAAAAGTTACAAAATGACTTACTTAAGCAGTTCAAACAAGATGAATGGTAAGAAACAGATATAAGAAGAAAACATTTCTTTCCCCCCTCCCCACCTAAGAAAATAAACTCATAAAAAGAAAGAGTTATGTAATATAAAGGTTTCATATAAAAGCCTAACAGCACAAAAACAAATAGCTAAATGAAACGAAAAAGAGACAAACACAGAATAGAGGACACCAGTGGCGTAGCAGACTTGCGGCCCTCCCATGCAAGATAAAGAAATGGGACCCTAGTTGTAAACCCCATTGTTATAATAATAATAATAATAATGATATTATTATTATTATTATTAAAAAGTCGTTTCCTTTTCAAAATCTCTGACTCTGCCTAAGAGCATGGATGCATATAGCGATCATGTGTGCACGTTTTGTCAATGAGCGGTCCGAAAGGCCAAAAGGCGTGGAAATCTTCAAGAGAGAGAAATAAAAAACTTTCTTATGGTAAATTCCAGTTCAAAGTTCGAAGCACTTGCTTTTGCACGTGATTTTTTGTTTCGTTCTTCAGGGAACAGAAAAGTTCTGGCGCTTAAGAAATTATATCATATAATATTGCAAATTTGCAAGTGGATGTATTTACATTGCAATTTGTGGTAATAAAGATATTATGATTAGAAAACAATATTGTAAAAAGTAAGTTTAATTTATTCATTCATCGCAAGTCTTAGGGGTCCTTTATACCTCGCCGCCCCCGAATATCGATATCGAAAATTTAGAATAATATATTCATGTCTATATATTTGCGATATCTAATGTTGATATATAATAATATAGATATCGACGATAGCAATGTATCCACATATCACAGGCCCAGGTCCGAGAAGTGATGCTGGAAATATACTGGAATCAACAATCAAATTCTAAATAAGTTCTCCATTTCCGTATTCAATGTTGAGGGGGAAGGGTGTGAACCCGAATAGAAATTTTAAGAAAAACAAAAATGTTAAGATAAAAGTAGGTTTTCCGTCTCCCCTTGAATACAAAAATTAACAGAAAACTATTACTGTAATTTACCTTTTACTTCTGTTTCTGATTGTTATTACAAATCAGCGACAGTACACATACTTTACATAGTATACCAATACACTCTATAACTTTTCACAACCAAGCAAGCCGGAAGATGAATTTCCTGTGACATTAAAGTGGAATGTTCTACAAAATAATCATAATTCATTGGCCATATTTCTATCAGTACTTCGGTACGGACTAAGAGTTTCAAGAGTAACAGAACTAGAAATTAGAGATTTCATTCCTTTTTTCTATCAGACTAAAAGACTTCTGCATTTTCCTGAGATTTTCATTTTCATAAACATTTAAAATTATTGAAAAATGAATAATTATTTTTAAACATAAAAAGTCGTTACAGTTCAGTAGAATGCAGTAGTAGATGGAAGTGAATGAAAATATTGTTTATTTGTTGAGATGTGCAAACTGAATGTGAATAATAAGTGTTTCCCATTCTCTTGTCCAGAGGTGGATCTACGATGGACTTCTGGGGGCTCGGTGGTTGATAATACTTCTACTTAGAGCTACTTTTAAAAGCTCCAAACTCTGGAATGGGTATTATTTATATATAAAATAAGAAAGATTCCCTTTCTGGGGGGACAATCGCCATGATCGCCCCTGGATCTGCCCCTGCTCTTGCGTAGCAGACTTTGAAGACGTTAATTCGTGTATGCTTCTGATGATGCTGATTAGGGATGGCCACATCTGAATAATTTTTTATTCTGATATCGGATAGAAACTTATCCGGATTTTTAATATCCGGTTGACGGATAACAAAATGGATGACGGATGATATCCGACTGACGGATAATATCCGGATAATGGTTTTATCCGGGCAATTTATAAAATTAAGATAACGGATAATATTTGGATAATAGAACATTCGGATAGCTGATTACATCCGAATGACGAATAAAGAGTAATATCCGGATAACGTATATGGTTTTAAAAAGAAATAATAGGAGAGGGGCGTATCAGTATTTTCTGCTCATGGAGTTATTAAAAGACGATCATCGGGCAGTGGTCTTTACCATTGAAAGATATTGCTTCTTAAAATGTTTCCTAGTAACTTCCAATTTTCTTGTTTTTGTAGTGGATCGCGGTGGCTCAATGGTACACCGCTGACTCTGGTGCGTGGGGTCCTTATTGTTTCGATCCCCGGTCAAGTAAGATTGCGGTGTACAAGATCATATCCGTGGGTTTTCTCAGGGCACTCCCACTTTTCCCACTGTTCACTGCAACAATTCCTCTATTATCATTAACTTACTTCAATCTTTGGACGCAGTGGCTCAGTGGTAAAGCCTTTCCTCTGGTGGGCCAAGTAGTTTGTGGTGGACAAGATCGTATCCGTGGGTTTTATCACGGTACTCCCGCTTCCTAACACATTTCATTCCACCACTTCCTCTATTATTATTGACTTGCTTCAATCCTTGGGCGTGGTTGCTCAGTGGTAAAGCTTTTCCTCTGGTGGGCCAAGTAAGTTTGTGGTGGACGAGATCGTATCCGTGGGTTTTGACAGTCCACTACCGCTTCCTCGAAAATTTCATTCCACCAATTCTTCTATTATCATTCACTCTCTTCAATCATTGAGCGCAGTGGCTCAGTGGTAGAGCGTTACTTCTGGTGGACCAAGTAAGTTTGTGGTGTACAAGATCGTATCCGTGGGTTTCGTCAGGGTACTCCCGCTTCCTCCCACATTTCATTCCACCAATTCCTCTATTATTATTGACTTGCGTCAATCCTTGGGCGCAGTTCCTCAGTGGTAAGCCTTTCCTCTGGTGGGCCAAGAAAGTTTGTGGTTGAAAAGATCGTATCCGTGGGTTTTGTCAGGGTACTCCTGCTTCCTCCCACATTTCATTCCACCAATTCTACTATTATCATTGACTAGCTTCAATCATTGTGCGCATTGGCACAGTGGGACAGCGCTTCCTCTGGTAGACCAAGTAAGTTTGTGGTGTACACTATCGCATCAGTCGGTTTTCTCAGGGTACTACCGCTTCCTCCCACATTTCATTCCACCAATTCTTCTATTATTATTGACCTGATTCATTCCTTGGGCGCAGTGGCTCAGTGGTAAAGCCTTTCCTCTGGTGGGCCAAGTAAGTTTGTGGTGGACAAGATCGTATCCGTGTGTTTTCTCAGGGTACTCCCGCTTCTTCCCAATTTTCACTCCACCAGTTCCTCTATTATCATTTACTTCCTTTAGTCATTGGGAGCGTGGCTCAGTGGTAGAACGCTTCCTCTGGTGCGTGGGATCGTTATTGTTTCGATCCCCGGTCAAATAAGTTTGTGGTGGACAAAATCGTATCCGTGGGTTTTCTCAGGGTACTCCCGCTTCTTCCCAATTTTCACTCCACCAGTTCCTCTATTATCATTTACTTCCTTTAATCATTGGGAGCGTGGCTCAGTGGTAGAACGCTTCCTCTGGTGCGTGGGATCGTTATTGTTTCGATCCCCGGTCAAATAAGTTTGTGGTGGACAAAATCGTATCCGTGGGTTTTCTCACGGTACTCCCGCTTCATCCCAAATTTCATTCCACCAATTCCTCCATTATCATTGACACTTTAATCATTGGGCGCGGTAGCTGAGTGGTGGAGTCCTTTCTCATGGCATGGGGACCTTATTGTTTCGATTGCTGGCGTAGTAAGTTTGTGGTGGACAAGGTCGTATCCGTGGGTTTTCTCAGGGTACTCCCGCTTCCTCCCACATTTCATTCCACTAATTATTCTATTATCATTGGCTTGCTTTAATCATTGGAGAGGTCTTGGACCCTAGAGCATTGCGGTGGTATCAGAAATCAGATTCGGTTCCAAGGATTTGGGTTGTGATGTAAACCTTTACTGTGGTTCAATATCAGTAGTTTATTACGCGAGATAAAACTATCCATACAGCTATAAATGTTGTTCTTTCTTGCGCAACCAGGTATTGAGATTGAGCCAATTCGGAGACTCGTTTCTTTCGCTTTGAGGACAGAAACCAATTTCGGACATTACGCTGTCCTCAAACGACTAGGATCTTTCCAATGTTACCATCCGCGTCCAACAACCCCATGTTTAAATGGGGAATAGAAAGGACCCGTGTCTAAAACTTCGGGACCCAGTTTTTTGAGGTTCAAGGCTAGGGATCGATTTGTGACGTCACAGTTGTGCTCAACGGGTCAAAACCTTTCAAATGCCGCCAACGTCGTCCAAGAACTTCATGTTTAATAGGTGAATATAAAGGACCCGAACCCTTAATGCCAGGACCCCATTTTTTGAGCTTCGTTACGTAAGCCTGATTTCTGACATTACTACTGCACTCAAGGGACCCGGACCTTTCCAACGCTACCACTCGCGTCCACCAACTCCATGTGTAACATGGTCCCCCTCACTTAGGAGAATCGACTCCATGCTCTTTTCATAATTGTTCTCGAATAGGATTTGTATACAAGGTAGCAGGCCTAAAATAAGCTTCTTGAGAGCGGCTCTTATATGTTAAAGAATACATAGCGATCACTTTTGGCTGTTGCGATGGTCTGTGCAAACGGCTTGGTAAAAAAAATCATCTTAGGATAACAAAAAAAATGTGTTTCTCTTATATGTTAAAAATAAAAGCACAGAAAGGAAAAGTCAACGCTTGGTAAGGTGAGTGTCTGGGGATGCCTAATTCTAATTTGCCCCGGGCAACGAAATTTCTAGGTACGGCTCTGAGCGCTAACACTTATCGGTCTTTCAGAGTCTGATCCCTTACCTACAACAACGTAGTTTGATTAACCTGTTATACAAAACGTTTGGAAAAAACCTGTGAATGTGACTTATTGATAGCTATGCAATATGTTGACAGAGTACTAGTCTTCAGTTTAGCAACGAACCTGCCCTTAGGCGAAATATCATGTTGCTCTCTACTTTTATCTGTGCCTTGTAAATCGTAACATTGTGTTTAAAGTCAAATAGAAACAAGGTTAGTTGTTTAGTTGTAGACAAAAAACTAATGATAAAACGTTTGTGTGTTTTACACAAATACTTTTTGCCAGATTGCTGTTTCAAGCCTTTTTGCGTTATACAATATAAAACAACATATCCAGATTCAGAGAAGCCCACAGAAATTTTAAAGAAGGGTGAAAAATATCTTTATTTTTCAGATGCTTTATTATTATTATTATTATTATTATTATTATTATTATTATTATTATTATTATTATTATTATTTACCAGCTTCTCCTTGTCGATAAAGATCGTAATTTGACATTTATTAAGTGTACTTTGACTGAGTCTAGAGACAGAAGAGAATGGATCTTATTGCCAGATATAAAAATGAAAACTTTGTTCAACAGTGACTATATTAAATAAACAAACGTATTGTTTGCACCTTTTCAAAAGAAAAATTGGTATAATTAGTAAAAAAT
This sequence comes from Thermobia domestica, assembly GCF_964235325.1. NCBI lineage: Eukaryota > Metazoa > Arthropoda > Insecta > Zygentoma > Lepismatidae > Thermobia > Thermobia domestica. The sequence continues at coordinate 10,021 of NW_027656976.1, read as the reverse complement.
GCATTCATTTTAAAACTCTGGGGTAATAGAGGATCACGTGCTAGCCACTAGACCAGCGGGGAGGATACCCATTCGCCCACATAGTTAGGTTAATGATTTCAGACATTACCAATGCTTCTGAGTGCAGTAGTAATGTCAGATATCAGGCCCAGGCCACCAAGTTCAAGGAATGGGGTCCTTACGTTATGGGCTCGGGTCCCTTCTATTCACCTATTAAACATGAAGTTGTTGGACGGCGTTGGCGGGATTTGAAAGATTTTGATAACTTAAGTACAATTGTGATGTCAGAAATCGAACTCTAGCCTTCAACCTCAAGAAACTGGGTCCGGAAGTTTTAGAGGCGGGTCCTTTCTATTCCCCATTTAAACATGGGGTTGTTGGACGCGGATGCTAACATTCGAAGGATCCTAGTCGTTTTAGGATAGCGTAACGTCCGAAATCAGTTCCTGGCCACAAAGCGCCAGAAATGAGGTTCCGAATTGGTTCAATCTCAATACCTGGTTGCGCAAGATAGAACAACATTTATAGCTGTATGGATGGTTTTATCTCGCGTAATAAAATACTGAGATTGAACCACAGCAAAGGTTTACATCACAACCCAAATGCTTGCAACCGAATCTGATTTCTCACATCACTGCAATGCTCAAAGGACCAAGACCTGTCCAACGATTAAAGGAAGTTAATGTAAATAGAGGAATTGGTGGAATGGAAAGTGGGAAGAAGCGGGAGTACCGGGAGAAAACCCACGGATACGATCTTGTCCACCACAAACGTACTTGGCTGGGGATCGAAAGAAAAAGGAACCACGCACGAGACGAAGCGCTCTACCACTGAGACACCGCGCCAAATGATTACAGCAAGTGAATGATAATAGAAGAATTGATGGAATGAAAAGTGGGAGGAAGCGGGAGTACTCTGACAAAACCCACGGATACGATCATTCCACCACAAACTTACTTCGCCCACCGAAGGAAACGCTCTACCACTGAGCCACCACGCCCAATGATTAAACCAAGTCAATGATAAAAGAGGAATTGGTGGATTGAAAAGTGGAAATAAACGGGAGTACCCTGAGAAAAACCACAGACACGATCTTGTCCAGTTCAAATTTCTTGGGTGAGGATCGAAAGAATAAGGACCCCACGCACCGCAGGAAGCGCTCTACCACTGAACCATTGCGCCCAATGATTAAGGTAAGACAATGATAACAGAGGTATTGGTGGAATGAAATGTGGGAGGTAGCGAGAGTACCCTGACAAAAACCCTCGGATACGATCTTGTCCACTTCAAACTTACTTGATCCACCAGAGGAAGCGCTCTACCACTGAGCCACTGCGCCCAATGATTGAACCAAGTCAATGATAATAGAAGAATTGGTGGACTGAAATGTGGGAACCCACGGATACGATCTTGTCCACCGAAAACTTACTAGCCCGGGAATGGAAACAGTAATAACCCCACGCACCAGATGAAGCGTTCTATCACTGAGCAACCGCTCCACGATTAAAGCAAGTCAATGATAATAGAGGAATTGGTGGAATGGAAAGTGGGAGGAAGCTAGAGTACCCTGACAAAACACACGGATTCGATCTTTTCCACCACAAACTTACTTGGCACACCAGAGGAAAGGCTCTACCACTGAGTCATTGCGCCCAATGATTGAAGTAAATCAATAATAATAGAAGATTTGGTGGAACGAAATGAGCGTCGTAGCGGGAGTACCCTGTCAAAACCCACGGATACAATCTCGTATACCACAAACATACGTGGTCTATCAGAGGAGGCGCTTTACCACTGAGCCACTGCGAACAATGATTAAACCAATTCAATGATAACAGAGGAGTCGCTGTAATGAAAAGTGGGAAGAAGCAGGAGTACCCTGAGAAAACCCACAGGTGCGATCTTGTCCACCACAAACTTACTTGGCCCACCAGAGGAAGCACTCTACCACTTAGCCAGCGCGCCCAATTATTGAAGCAAATCAATAATAATAGAAGAATTGGTGAAATGAAATGTGGGAGAAAGCCGGAGTACTCTGGCAAAACCCACAGATACGATCGTGTCCACCACAAACGTACTTGGCTCGGAATCGAAACAATAAGGACCACACGCACAAGAGGAAGCGAGCTACCACTGAGCCACCGTGCCCAATGATTAGAGTAAGTCAGTGATAGTAGAGGGATTGGTGGAATGAAATGTGAGGGGAAGCGGGACTTCCATGAGAAAACCCACGGATACGATCTCGTCCACCACAAACTTACTTGGCCCACCAGAAAAACCACAATACCATTGAGCCACCGCGCCCGATGATTAAAGTAAGTCAATGATAATAGTTATTGGTGGAATGAAATGTGGGAAGAAGCGGGAGTACCCTGACAAAACCCACACATACGATCTTGTCCACTCCAAACTTAATTGGCCCACCAGAGGAAGCGCTCTAGCACTGAGCAACTGCACCAATCATTGAAGCAAGTCCATGATAATATAAGAATTGTTGGAATGAAATGTGGGAGGAAGAGGGCGTACGCTGACAAGACCCACGAATACGATCTTTTCCACCACAAACTTATTTCGCCCACCAGAGGAAACGCTCTACCACTGAGCCATTGCGCCCGATGATTAAACCAAGTCAATGATAATAGAAGAATTGGTGGAATGAAATGTTTGAGGAAGTGATAGTACCCTGACAAAACCCACGATACAATCTTGTTAACCCGAAATTTACTTCGCCTACCAGAGGAAGCGCTCTACCAGTGATCCACCCGCCCAATGATTAAACCGTGTCAATGATAATAGAGGAATAGGTGGATTGAAAACTGGAAATAAACGGGAGTACCCTGAAAAAAACCAAGGTTACGATCTTGTCCAGTTCAAATTTTCTTGGGTGAGGATCGAAAGAATAAGGACCCCACGCACCGCAGGAAGCGCTCTACCACTGAACCATTGCGCCCAATGATTAAGGTAAGACAATTGTAACAGAGGTATTGGTGGAATGAAATGTGGGAAGAAGCAGGAGTGCCCTGACAGAACCCACGGATACGATTTTTTCCACTTCAAACTTACTTTGATCCACCAGAGGAAGCGCTCTACCACTGATCCACTGCGCCCAATGATTGAACCAAGTCAATGATAATAGAAGAATTGGTGGACTGAAATGTGGGAACCCACGAATACGATCTTGTCCACCAAAAACTTACTAGCCCGGGAATTGAAACAGTAATAACCCTACGCACCAGATGAAGCGTTCTACCACTGAGCAACCGCTCCACGATTGAAGCAAGTCAATGATAATAGATGAATTGGTGGAATGGAAAGTGGGAGCAAGCTAGAGTACCCTGACAAAACACACGGATACGATCTTGTCCACCACAAACTTACTTGGCGCACCAGGGGAAGCGCTCTACCGCTGAGCCATCGCGCCCAATGATTGAAGAAAATCAATAATAAAAGAAGATTTGGTGGAATGAAATGTGGGAGGAAGCGGGAGTACCCTGTCAAAACCCACGAATACGATCTCGTCCACCACAAACTTACGTGGTCTATCAGAGGAGGCGCTGATTGAAGAGAGTGAATGATAATAGACGAATTGGTAGAATGAAATGTGGGTGGAAGCGGGAGTACCCTGACAAAACCCACGGATACGATCTTGTCTACCACAATCTTACTTGGCCCACCAGAGGAAAAGGTTTACAACTAAGTCACTGCGCCCAAGGATTGAAGCAAGTGAATAATAATAGAGGAATTGGTGGAATGAAATGTGGGAGAAAGCCGGAGTATTCTGACAAAACCCACGGATACGATCTTGTCCACCACAAACGTACTTGGCCCGGAATCGAAACAATAAGTACCATACACACAAAAGGATGCGAACTACCACTGAGCCACCGTGCCCAATGATTAAAGCAAGTCAATGATAATAGGGGAATTGGTGGAATGAAAAGTGGGAAGAAGCTGGAGTACCCTGAGAAAAACTACGGATACGATCTTGTCCAGTTCAAATTTACTTGGGTGAGGATCGAAAGAATTAGGACCCCTCGCAGCGCAGGAAGCTCTCTACCACTGAGCCGCCGCGCTGAATGATTAAAGCAAGACAATGATAATAGAAGTATTGATGGAATGAAAAGTGACAAGAAGCGGGAGTACTCTGAGAAAACCCACAGATACGATCTTGTCCACCACAACACACCAGATTAAGCGGTGTACCATTGATCCACCGCGCCCCACAAGAGAAACAAGAAAATAGCAAATTACTAGGGAACATTTTAAGAAGCAATATCTTTCAATGGTAAAAACGACTGCCCGATGATCGTCTTTTAATAACCCCATGAGCATAAAAGACTGATACATCCCTCTTGTATTATGTCTTTTTAAAACCATATACTGTATCCTGTTATTATCCTTTATTCGCCACCCGGATGTAATCAGTTATGCGAATGTTCTACAGTGTATTATCCAGATATTATTCGTTATCTAAATTTTATAAATTATCCAGATAAATCAATTATCTGGATATAATCCGACATCAGGATGTCATCCGTTATCTGGACCTTATCCTTCATCCGTTATCCTAATATTATCCGTCAGCCGGATATTATCCGTTTCCGTCATCCGGTTTGTTATCCGTCAACCGGATATTAAAAATCCGGATAAGTTTCTATCCGATATCAAAATAAAAAATTATCCAGATGTGGCCATCTTCTCTAATCAGCATCGTCTGAAGCATACACGAACTAAATGTCCTCAAAGTCGGCTACACAAGAGCAGGGGTAAATCCATGTTGCGATCATGGCGATTGCCCCCCAGAAAGGGAAACTTTCTTATTTTATATATAAATAAAACCCATTCCAGAGTTTGGAGCTCTTAAAAGTAGCTCTAAGTAAAAGTATTATCAACCAGCGAGCCCCCAGAAGTCCATCATAGATCCGCCTTTGGACAAGAGAATGGGAAACACTTATTATTCACATTCAGTTTGCACATCTCAACTAATAAACAATATTTTCATTCACTTCCATTTACTACTGCATTCTTAGTTTAAAAATATTCATTTTTCAATAATTTTAAATGTTTATAAGTTCAGTAATTTACCATGAATAGAGTCAACTAGAAGTGTTTTTGTAACGAAGAAATAACAACATGAACTGTGAAATATCTTCTCAGAAACTATCGAGAGTTGAGAGTCGACAAACTTTATATAAAGCCATGTTGAAATATTGTGACTTACATTGTTTGTGAAAGGTATGGCGGAGTACGAGAAATGTCTTTGCCAAGACCATATTGTGAGAAAGAACGTAGATTGTGTTAAAACACACTAATGTATCTACAGCGAACTAGCTCAGTTGGTAGAACGTTGGCTTCGCATTCGGTAGGTCGTGGGTTCGAAGCCCGTTGCCGAATATTCTGATTAGAGATTCCAAAGTTCTTATAATATTTTATTTAAATTCATTTATTTATATAATTTCCCATGATTGAGGTTATTATCTTTTCTTCTGTCTGTTTAAAGAAAATATAATTTTACAAACAATATGCAACATAAAGACTATAGAAAAATAAACACACTGCTGAACAAGACTGCACTTATTTAATATAAAAACACATTTACACGTGACGTTTCGATCTTCTAGCCAAGATATTCATCAGAGTGTACGTCTGATGGGGATCTTGGCTAGAAGATCGAAACGTCACGTGTAAATGTGTTTTTATATTAAATAAGTGCAGTCTTGTTCAGCAGTGTGTTTATTTTTCTGATTTTATTCGCAAGACGTTGACTATGATTGTGTGTCAGTTATAAAGCTATAAATGCTATTAAAATATATACCTCAAAGAGGTACTGCTAAATGATGTGCTTGTATGTCAAAAATGAAAAGGTGATTATATGACCAACATATTACTTTTTCTGAGGGGGCCCCTGGCCAATGTCTGCCGCGGGGCCCCGCCAAGCCTTGTGACAACACTGCTGATGTCATACCACAGAGGAAACATTTCGTATTTCAACAGACATGCGCACTTGTAGTTTTTCGTAGTTGCCACATTTATTTTTCTCATCCGATGTATTGGGGTTATACTAGTTAATCATACCCAAATCAACTTACTGACTGAACTCCAAGCAGACTCTGAATACCAAAATGTACGTCCTCAGTAGGTAGTTGGCATCTAGTCCTCACTCATAAATATTCATAAGTGGCGATAATTTTGATATTGTAAGAGTTCTTAATGATATGTTTTAGTTAAATTTACGGGCGGTCGACAGTTTGAATAATTGATACACCTTCCTCCGCATATTAATGATCTTGTAAATGACACGTCACGTATAATAAATGTTTTCCGCTTAAAGAAATGCTAATGTGACAAGCAGGATATAAAAAGACCTTTAGAATTGAAATATGCAGATGACGCACGTACAACAAGGTAATATATTGTTATTTCATTTGTATGCAATGATATATAACACGGCAGCGGATGTTGGTCGTTGGAGAAAATTCTGGAATTTTGGTCGTTGGAATGAGTGAAAGAAGACGCTGAAAGTTTGCAGATTTTTATCAAGGTAATTATCGTTGGAATAGGGCAAAGAATGTTCTAGAAGTTTTCAGATGGCTCTCAAGGTTATTAGACTTATATGAATAATGATTCATTTGCATGATGAGTACAACGTATAAGAGATAAGAAGCGCAAGTATAGTGTTGGAAGAAGAAAATTGGCATGTAGAAGGCAATGAAAGATTGGTAGGTACTAACTTTGTTGTTTTCTTGTTTTAAACTTGTTTATTTTTTATATGGGAAGTGACATTGGAAATGAAATACACGTAAAACATATTGTAATTGTCAGGAGGATTAGGGGGCGGAAGTGTTTGTTTTAATCGGGAATTGATTGAGGATTTCCAGCATTGAAAACCATATGACTCGGTATTCTTTTATGGAATTATAAATGAACTAAGGTATAGTATAATGTAATATGTAGGATACAGGGAATCAACATTGTTTATTGCACCGGGACTCGAACTAGGATTTTCCCACGTGGAAAACCGTACGCTAAATCTTTTGCTTGCAGTGCGGAGTTTTCACTTATCAATGTTATAAACGTTATTCTGTATGAACAAACTTATATTGAACAGGAAGTTAGAATAAGTTGTGCCGGGAATCGAACCAGAGCTTTCCCACGTGGAAAACTTTACGATAAACATTTTGTTTATTAGACCTTGTTACTTATATGTAACTATGAATTGTGTAAGACGTATAACTGGCATCTATAAAGTATATGTTAAGAAGGAATTTTTAGCCGACAGGGAGCAATGACACTGCCGGGAATCGAAGCAGGGATGTATAACGTGGAGAGCCGTACGCTAAACCTTTTGCTCGCATTGTGGACTTTTGAGTTATAAATGGTATAAACTTAACTGTATAAGAACAAACTTACATTGGACAGGTAGTTAGCAGAATTCGCACCGTGAATCGAGCCAGGGCTCTCTCACATGCGAAGCCAATATGGTGGAATAAGGTTAGTGCTACATTGAATATTATATTTTTCTAATTTGAAAAGTCCCAATACTGTAACTAATTGCAGTTTTTTCTGTTTTAGGTGCTGAAGCAAATAGAAACCGTTAGAGACAAAGGGTAAAGTAGAGAGCGACAGAAGACGTGGATTTTAACTGTATTATTAACTAAACAGAGTTAAACTAACATTTGCTAAGTATTATTATTATTATTATTATTATTATTATTATTATTATTATTATTATTATTATTATAGTAAACTTTTGTGTTCCGTTTCATAAACGCTCGTGTAACAAGGAGGTTATATGGGGACAGAACCTTTAACGTTACTGCAGATTGAACTTTAGGGTTTTTCGTGCCGAAAGCTAATGCAATAAAAATAGACCCGAGATTGTTTGAACATATTACCCAGGATGAAATGTAGTAGTAGTGATTAAAACTAAAAGTTGAAAGGGAAACTTTATACTTATATTTTGTAATTGGAAATCGTAATACAGCAAATAACTAATTCTCAATTTGTTTTATTGTTCTTTTTAGGTGGCGAAGGAAATAAAATCTTAATAGAAACACTGGAGAATAAAGCTTATTTTCGTGAATTGTTTGCTGTTGAAATATAGAGGTGTTTTTAGGCTAAAGGAGTTATAGATTGATTTTAAAACATGAATTCATTGAAACCTTTAGATCTTGGTACAAGAGGTGAAAGTGATTTCACAGACTCCTCATTTTTGCCAGGGACAGAGTTTTCAACATTGCCGGAGGTGAGCCCAAAATCTTTGCTACCGGAAACAGACTTTACAGCCCAAATTGATATTTTACCGAGGGAACAGAGAAGTTATTTTGCCAGTGGTTACCGCACAACCGAAGGCACTGGAAACATATATATTAGTAGGGATATATTTTCATAAAAATACGAAGTTTTATATAGTTTAATATACATTAGTGGAGAAGAAGTTATAGTTTTGTAATCTTTGGTAGGAATTAACAGATTTTGTATGTTTTTTACGGAATCCCAGATTTATTTTGTTCCGTGAAATGATAGAACTTATCTGAAAATAGTATTTCTGAAGAATTATACATATTTAACACAATACTCAACTGTATTGTTTTAACGTGATACATCATAGCAATTCTTTCTTGGTTGGAAGAGAGGAAAAAAACGTGATTGAATTCCATAAGCGATGAACAAGCAATGACATTTACTTTTATTTCTTTGGCGCAACTGAGTAAGATCTCCGAGGGTTTTATGTTAATTTTCCTTGTTTCGTATTGTTTTGAGGGGAAACTTACATCTTTGAAATGTTTGCAGAATGTAATTTATATGGATTCATGTCATTGTACCACCATAGTCGCTTAGTTACATATATTAAGAAAACCTGTTTTCTGTAACAGGTAGCAAGGGTCTTATTTCTGTTTTTACGTGTGTGTGTTTGACCTTCAAACTACAGCGGAAGAAACAGATCCTTATATTTTTCTTTGTCGTTAGGAAATATATGTTACATATGAGCTGGAGTAGTTGGGATATTCTGATTAAAATATATTTCATTATTTAACTGTACATAAACGCACAAATAGTTAATAAGAAATATTTTGAAGAGTAAAAACACACTTATTTATTACTGATTGTGTAAACCCTATGTATTATTGTTTGACGTAAAGATACGTATGTGTTTGTATTTTGAAAGTGAAATGAAATCTTTCAGTTTTGTGTCCCATGGTTATGCCAGTTAAGCTAAAGGAGACGGTGGTGATGAGAAATGAATGAAATGATGGAATGAAAAAAATGGAAGGAAATGGGAGAATCCCGAGAAAGCTCACGAACACGGTGTTTGTTCACCACAAAATCCACATGGCGCGAACTGGGATGGAACCACGGACCCCTGCACCAGAAATGAACTCTACCACTGAGTACTGCGGCTCTTGTTTGTATTTGAATTTACTTTTTCGCGATTTTATTTTCGAATAAAGAAAAGGGATGAACAAAGTACGCATTTATTACGAGAATGTAAGAGGAAACGAAAAAACTCCGAGCACAATGTTTTGAGATAGAAATACACTTTGAATGATCGAAAGCATTTCGTTTTAGAAGTGATTTATTTTTATGGACAGTACTATTTACTGTTTACGAAGATTTGGAACCAAACTTTTTATAAGGAAATAAACGTATTGTAGGTAAATAATGTTGCAAGCGTGATACGGTACAGTTAACGGATGAAATATGGAATAAGGTTTGTATGTATCTGTATACATAATACAGAATGTAATATAAAAGAAAGTATTGGAAATCATATTCTACATCACAATACAGAACTGAAACCCTGCATTCCACCAATAGCAGTTTCAAAAATGTAAATTTATTATTATTATTATTATTATTATAATTATTATTAAGCTCTAATAAAGTTTCTCATGTTCCGTTTTAATGACAAAAAATTAACAAAGATTCAAATATCGAATTCTAAAGCCAAAAAAATCCTCCGAATTAGAATTTAATTTTCATTTAATAAATACCCTGGGGAGCATTTTTGGTCAACATA